>NC_069070.1:102595457-102901082 GCF_025698485.1 Gossypium arboreum | reverse complement strand
CAACATAGGGAGCAAAATGCGAAAACTACTATACTACCTTGGGTGTCGCGACATAACTAAGGGATGTCGTAACACACCCTTGAAGCTACCCTTGAACCATGCATACTACCTTCGATGTCATAACAAAGGGACTAGGGTGTTGCGACATCAGTCCTATACAGGAGGCACTTACGAGACATGGGCATTTTGGTCTGCACAATGGAAAGTAAAACACGAGAACACCATCTGACCTAGGGTTAAGGACTACGACTAACCTAACTCTATAAATAGGCTTTTAAAACACTTGTTTAAGGAGAATGTGATTTGTAACCATGATCAAACTACTATGGATTCTAAGCTTCAATTAATACAATTCAGGATTCTCTTAAACCTTTCTCCTGATTCATTAATTATGTTTATCTTTACTATCAAGTTTATTGTGTTCATGAGATGTACAAAGAACTAACTCTTAGCAGATCCAGCTGTTTAGGAGAGTAAGAATTTAAACCCTAGGCTTCAACACCTTAGGAAGTCATTTTGGTGAGAATTAACCCAAAATTGGTATGGCATATCCGTGAACACCTTAGCCCCGAACCGATCTGGACTATGAGGTCGAAAGATAAGTAGTTCTTGCCAACTCATTAGTTTAGTGGAAGATTGAGAGATCTTACTAGGGTACCGACTAGTTGATTCAATAGAAACCTAAATAGGAATTAGTTATGCTCACCAAAGCGAGCTAAACACCCATATGTAGATTTGATTAAGTTAGAATTCATATTCCCAAAGCTCACTTTACTTTTGCTATTTTTATTTTCTTTATTATAAAAACCCAAAAATCTCTTATTTTTTTTATTTGTACTATGATTTATTTAAAGTACTAAATGAATTTATTTGTGTTTAGGTTGAATTTAATTTAGTACTCACCTTCCTTGAGTACGATCCTCAGAGTACTTACCTACTTTGCTATAATTATGTTACAACATGATTTGTATACTTGCAGACACTGCCTCAATTCCATTTATCTTTGTTGCAGTCTTCACACTCCAGGCGTTGGTACATCCAGAGGTGGTCAGGTTGTTGGTGCCATTTTCAGGGAGGTAACGTTACTAAATTGATTCTAATTTTTATGTTCTAATAAAATAATTAGGAAATTAATAAATTATAGATACGAATTTTATTTTATTTTTTTATTTTTACTAATATCTTCTATTTTTTTTTGGTTTTAGTATATGACTCGTAGTTGGGGAACACCTATAGAGCCAACTACTAATTTGGAGAGACTAATTCACCAAAATCGTTGACAACAATAAGAGCAACAACAAATATAGAATCAACCACCTACCGCAGGCAATTTACTGCACAATAATCCGCTGTTTGATGAGATTAACAATAATAACCCATAGGACTTACCACCACCATCGCAGCTACTTGCAAATATACATAAGGCGCACAACGAAAGAACCCTAAGGGACTATGTGCTACCAAATCTGGATATGGTTCAAGGAAGCATCATAAGGCCAACCATCATGGGTAACCATTTTAAAATAAAACCAACCATGATCTAGATGATCCAGAACAACTCGTAGTTTAGAGGCACAATGGCGGAGGACCCAAATTATCATTTAAAATGGTTCATTTAGCTTTATGATACATTTAAATACAATGGGGTCACTGATAAAGCTATTCATCTTTGGTTGTTCCCCTTCCCCTTAATCGATAACACCTTTTCTTGGTTAGATTCGTAGGCACCAGGATCCATCACGACATGGGATGAATTTGTAGGAAACTTTTTACAAAAGGTTTTTCCTTATTATCAAGATGATCCAACTCATTCAAATAGTTAAAAGGAGAGAGTTTTCAAGCTTGGGAATGTTTTAAAACGCTAATGCAAAGATGCCTACATCATGGATTACCTGAGTGGCTGAGGCTATAAATTTTCTACAATAGGTTGGATGTGCACGCACATTCAGAACTAGATGGAGCTGTAGGAGAAGCCTTGATGAATAGAACATACGAAGATGCGGATAAGTTGATAAAAAATATGGTGATGAATTCCTACCAGAGGCAAACTAAATGCTATACATATGCATAGAAACCATCTCTGGTAAAAGTTGTCTAGGAGGATAATAGATACCAAAAAATTGTGGACAGACTCAACCGCATAGAGTCCTCATCTAGTGTGTCATCTATATATGGAAGAGATGAACCGTTTTTTTATTACATTAATAATCCAACTAAGGATGTAACGCCCCCAAAATTTATATTTTTGTTTTGTGAATTTGTGACACACAAGTGTGTATCTGCTTCAGTGGTTAAGTGTTCTAAGTGTATGTGAGAGGTCCTAAGTTCAAGCCTTGACTTGGGAAAATTTAGGTATTTTGATGAATAAAGCCTTAACTGGGTTCAATAGGCTTGTATTTGATTGGTTGTAAATATACATCAGAATGGGCCTCCTGGTCTCCTGGTTAAGTGGAGTGTTGGTTTGCTGGAGGTTCTATGTTCAATTCTCTACGTAGGCAAGGACTATAATTTTTGCTCAGTTTCTTAAAAGAGTTTTAGTGGTGTTGGAATTCAGAGTAGTAGGGAGTTGGGTTGGGTGGTTTTAGGAGTAGATTGGGGGATATGAAGCAAATTGTTGATTTTTATTTTGTCTTTATTTTCTCATTTTCTCTCTTCTGTCGAATTTCCTACTCAAGTTTTGACATTTTCTTCTTCACCAAATATTCTCTTCCTTTTCTTCGCAGCTGATTTTCGCTTTCTTCTCTTGTTCCCATTCATTTTCCTCCAACTCGACTCTCTCTCTCTTGTACAATTTTAATTAGGTTTAAATCGGTAAGTTGGGTAAGGTGGTTTGTTTCCATTCGTTAATTTTATCATTAATGCATGTTGTTATTGTCGATTAGGTGGTGTTTCAGGGGCTTGAAATCATTAGGGTCACTGAAAGTGGGTTTGGAATATCGATTTATAGGTTCTGGAGTGCTCGTGGTTGTGATAGCATTGAAAGCAAACAAGGTGTGTACTCGATTGCATGGAAAACTAGGTTTCAATGAAAGCCGAAAATCTCACTGTTGATGCCACAAGAGCGTATGGTCACCTGTGCGGTAGGCCGTGTGACCTAACACGAGCATGTGATCAACGAGTCAGGCCATGCGTACCAGACATAGCCATTTGATGACCAGGTAGGCTATGTAATCCACACGGTCAAGGCCAATTTAAGCCATGTGGGACACATGGGTAAGCCACACGAGTGTGTGGGATTCAGGGCTAGGCCGTGTAATCCACATGAGCAGACAACATGGGCGTGTGAGCTCATTTTCACTGATTTGTTACAAAGGTTGCACGGGTCACCTGAGACAACTGTGAACCCACTGTAGGGTTGGTACCTAGGCCCTAATTGAATGAAATGACTGTATGACTAATTTTTACGTATACATGTTCTCGAGCATGATGATGTTTCGCAGAATGGATATTGTAAGTACTGTTACCATGTTATAACATGTTATAGCTGTATGTTGCATTACATTGGGTTGGGGGTTTATATTGTTCGGAGGAAGTGTACAGAAAGGCCTCGAGCCTAATTTATTGCCAGCTCAGTAGCAAATTACTGTCTAGTGCCACATTCGGTAGTACCTAGAATGTAGCGATAGGTGGATTGTTTTTATCCCCACATAGAGTGTAGGGTTAGACAAAGATGGAATGTAGAGGCTGGATGGGTAAGATTTTTTTGACTGTTTATTTGTTACTGCGACTGATATTGGGATGGGTTAAGGCCCAAACTGGACTGATACTGATACTAAAAGGGCTTAAGCCCAGACTAAACAATATGGCCTTTACTGATTTTTGGTTTAAATTTGGGTTGTATACGATTTTATGATTTGAATCTGCTAGTGTTAGGTAAAACTCGGGTTTTCAAATGAAAATCAATGTTTTATCAAAATACCACGAATACGCAAACTGTTTTAAAGCTTCCGCAATGAAATACGTTTCGAAAACTGAATATCGATTTACAGATGAATAATGTTTTGAAAACGAACGACACGATTTGAAATTAACATAAGATAATGAAAAAGGGTTAAATAGAAAAGGGGATTTAGCAATGACATATTTCTTTCGAAAAGCACTACCATGTGACATCGTCAGATTCGGCTATAACGTCCAGTCCAGATTTGGGGTGTTACATTTAGTGGTATCAGAGCTAGGTTGCAAAACTCGGCTGTGGATTTGGGTTTTAAGATTTGATTTTCTGATAACTGATTTCTAAATGTTTTTACTGGAAGTGTCGTACACTAAGTCTCTAACGCCGATCCGATAAGTTTTTGAAACTGTTTTTGATGGTATATCCTGAAACTGCTATAGGTAGTATATGCTTAAACTACTATAGATAGACTGTACTAAAAACACCAAAAATAGGGTATACCAAGGCTATAGTACAACTGATAGACATTGATTGACACTGCGATGTACAAAACAAACTTTACACTTCTGATACTGTCTTTATAAAATATCGGTTAATAAACACTTGAAAACTGTAAACTGATTCATAAAATTGTTAATACAGATAAAACGCAATTAGACAATGAGCACCAGAGGTACTTACAGACGGGGTACAAGAGACAGTGGTAGAGGCCGTAGGGGTGCTTGAGCTGGGTCTTCGTCATCTGGCAATCTGCCTAATTTGGATACTAGTGAGACACCGGCTTCACTTGTGACTGAGACTGGATCTCACGATCGAGCGGTTGGGGGTCTATCCTAGGCCATGTTGAGGATTTTAGAGAGGGTCGTTGGGCCCAATACTAGAGCTGGAGGCCGCAGTCGATTCTGAACGACTCCAGCCTAACAATTTGAGCTTTTGGGGGTATTGTTGAGTTGACCCTAATGTGGCTGAGTATTGGATAGAGGCCACACAGAGGATTATAGACAATTTGGATTGCACCCTCGAGCAAAAATTAAAGGGTACTTGGAACGGTGGAAATGGGCAAGTGTACACAATCGTAACAAGTAATAAAGTGACAAGTAAATGTCGAGTTATCGTACCTCTGAGGACTGTAAAAGCAATATTTATGAAATTAATTAAAACACTTTGGTGAGGTAAAATGATTTTGGTTTGAAAAGAGTGATTTATAAACTAAGATTTTAAAACTAAGCAAACAATTTAAATAAAATAAAAGAGTTCTAGTGCACGATTTCAATTAAGATTTAATCAAGATGATATAATTGTGTTGGATTAATTATACCTTTTTAACTTAGAAATATTAAATTCGTGCTTATGCTGTTATGAATAAATTCAAGGCAACCCATCAATTTGCTAACTTATGAACATATTTACTAATTAAAATTCCATTAATCTCTTGAACATATCCCTATGCCAATTAACCCGACTAAACAGATTTAATAAAGTAAACATGCTATCGCACATACATACTTATTGAATTAAATTATCTCTCGCATATTCCTATGTCGATTCAACCAATTAATTCAACTTAATAAACATGTAAAAGATTATGTGAAGTAACAAAGTAGCCATACCTTGAAACAATTTAATCACAACAATCTTGCAAGTTATGCAAGGCATATGTATCGCCAAATACAATGTTAATTTAATTTTCAGTTACCTTAGAAGAATTAAACATGCACTGATAAAGTACTGAGTCCATTAATTGCAATTTCAATCCGTTTAAACAATTAATTCTTTAGTTATCTAAACAATTATAATGCCAGATAACCTAAGCATGATTTTACTTAATCAAGCATTTCACTGAGGCCTATAACAGCATAAACACTATTTTAATAATTCAAGTAGGCAAAATATAATTAACCCAGCGCAAATTAAATTCAAGCTAAATTGATTAAAATAACCATTTCAACAACAATATTTTTCATAGATATGTTCATCAGAAAAACAACAGAAATTAAAAAGAAAGGGAACATAAAGCAAATCCAGTGTTTCTCTACGGCTCGACTGTTGCTCCGTTCTTAGTCTCCATTGTCTTCACTGAGCAAGGCTTCTATGAATCCTTGATTGCTGCCCAAGATGTCTGAAGAACACCTCTTTCTCAAGAAAGGAAATCGGCA
Organism: Gossypium arboreum; assembly: GCF_025698485.1. Lineage (NCBI taxonomy): Eukaryota > Viridiplantae > Streptophyta > Magnoliopsida > Malvales > Malvaceae > Gossypium > Gossypium arboreum. The sequence continues at coordinate 102,895,031 of NC_069070.1, read as the reverse complement.
CAAGAGGAAGGGAAAATGGGATGGAAAAATGGAGAGGAAACTTGAGAGAAGTGAAGAGAGGATGAGAGAATGTTGTGAAATGAGGGATGTTGAGGGATGCTTTGAAATGGACAGCATAGGGTGTCTTTTATAGCTTAAGAGGGCTGCTAAAAATAGCAAATTCAGCAGCCAAGAGAGCCCTCCCAAGGCCGGCCACACACATGGCAAGGTTGAAGCTTTCAACCTTGCTAAAAATAGGCTGGGGCAAATCTACAAAGCCTAAAATAAAGGTGGGGTTTGAACGTAATTTGGAGGTTTTTCAAGAGCAGTTTTGCAAGAATATTTTATCAGCTAATTTTCTAATTTGGGTCAGCCGATGGACGGTTCTGGTCAGCCCAATTAGTGGCTGGTTCGGCTCACTTCATTCGGTTCAACCAGTGCAGTTCACTAGGCCCTTTCTTCATAATTAATTAAAATTAATTCATTTAACCTAAATTAAATAGGAAATAAATTAAAATTAATTTAATTATTAATTAATACACATTTTCGAACCGTCTTGGGCTGGAAATTAATTGGCCTCGATACTTCAAATTGCTCTTGGTTTTGTTCTTCTCACAGTGTTCACCGGGCCCTTTTTCTCCAATTGTGTAATTCTGTAAAAAATAACCAAATTTAATCAAAATTAACTAAAAAATTAATTTAAATTCATAATGTTTATATTTTTAACATAATTTAACTATTTTATAATATTTAATTATTTTTTTGACAAGAATTTAACCAAATTTGCATGAATTTAAGTAGAATTGCGTATGAAAAAGTATATAAATTTTTGTGTTTCCACACCCCCAAACTTAATTCATTGCTCGTCCCGAGTAATGCGCAAATTTTGAAAAGAATCTCTCGGAAACACCTTTGAAAAATTCCTTCAGAACAACATTTTTCCCAAAATTATGAACTTAAAATACTTATCCTGAAAGACAAGAAATCTGTTAGTTATGCTACTTAAGTATGCATATTGTTCAACTTAAATTCAACCACTTATTATTATAGCAAAATTTAGACTAAATGCTTTTGTAATAAAGACATGTTAATCCTTACCAATTTGATTTTTATTCCTTTATTAGAGACTAAGCTGCAATCATTAAGCTTAACTTATGTCTTCATATGTTGATCGTAGCTATTTCTCTCCACTAATGTAGGTATCATGAGGACTTTGAATCAATAGGTCTTTATCAGGGTTGTAGCGTGGCTAGGCTAGGGGTAAGTGAAAGATGGATAAATATTGGTTTTAAAAAAAACCCTAGACTCAGCATCAATTGAACCTTTGGAGTTTTTACCTTCGATACACCAACTTGACTTTCATATGCTCTTTTTCAAATATATGTGCTTTTTTTTATTTTTTATTTTTTCAATTAACACGAGCACTTATTTTGTGTACTGCAATTCTTGAGAAATTGATACTTCTTGTCAACTCCCCCAAACTTATTTTCGAACAACATCTAGAATATTACCCAGTCTAGTGTTTGGGACAATTTTAAGATTATTAAGCGAAAAGTAATGGCTAATTATTATAAGGGTCGGAATAAAATCAGGCCATATAGTCTCAAAGTTGGGTTTCAATGGATAAAATATACTATGGTGGGCTTGAAAGGCTCAAACGGTCCAAACAATAGTTGCCTAAATCATTTCCAACGTTTCATGCTCCCTAGGATTTCGCCTCAAGAAACTTACTAAGTCAATTCTAAAGACTTAAACTTTCATGCATACCTAATTTTCCTAAAGAACTAAAAATTTTATGGTACGAATTTGCATGCTTTTTTTAAAAACACATTCATGTCATTATTAAGCTAACATAATAATTTATTGAAATAATAGAACTTTATTCATACTTAAATTGAGCATACTTAACAGAATTCAAATTTCTGAACAAAATATATCCTAATCATAATTAAAAGAAAAATTTTATCTTGAGTGAAAATAATTCAATTTCTCGGTCCCCCCAACTTAATATGAATAATGTCCTCATTGTTTAAAGTGAATAGATACTATACACCAGGTTGGATTTTAGAAAAGAGGAGGTGAGTCAATTTGACTGCTTAAGTACCAAGCTCTTTCTAAATCGAATCCTAGACATGTATATATCTATTGCCACACTTTAAGTTTTGTGACTTGCTCACATTTTATTAGTGATTTTCCTCTCTTGTTTTATTATGAAAAAAATAGAAATAAATTCCTAATTAAACTTAATCCAAAAATGACCTAAGAACAGAGATAAAATAAAGTCAAGATCCTCTCTTTATTTATTTGCAGACCCTTCCGTATTTGACTCATCTTTTGCTCCATCACTATTGCCTTTACATGAATCGCTTTGCTCCTTTTTTGAGAGTGGAGTCCATGGCTCGAATATGAAATCTGGAAATTCAGGCACAAAAATAAATGGGTCATTGTATATTTTCTTAAAAGCACTTCTCATCGAGTCATCCCTTATTTTTGAGTATCTCCAGTAGGCTTGTTGCTGCCATTGCATATGTTGCATTAAGTCCATTAGTTTTGATAGCTCATTTCGAAGGTCTGGGCTCGACGATTTAGCTCAAAACATTGAAGTTCCCGCATCTGATTCATCTTTTGGCTCTACTGGGTCCACCTTATCAGGGACTTCAAATGATTGCATCGTGGGATCTTCTTCTTCATCAGGTTCCTCAGGCTCTTCACTTTCTTCAACTCGTTGTTGTAGAACTAAGTCTCCGGCTACCTGGTAGAGGTCCCAATCTGTAATTGTACCTTGGGTGTACCCTGTCTTCTTGACATTAGCAAGAATTTCTGCTTTCAAGCATAGAATAGTTATTGTAAAGGGGAAGTAAGCAGGGTAAGAACGTCTAGCGGCACAGTTTCGAATTTCTTTTAGGATGATCTTTCCCACATCAATGGTCTTACCTGTTAAGATTGAGTATAGTAAGACCATTCGCTCCAATGAAATTGTAGTCCCATGTGAGCTAGGTAGAAGGCTGAAACGGATGAAATAAAACCATACCTTTGCAATAGGTGTTAAGTATTCTCTTCGACACATGTAGGTTCCTTGTTTCGACACATAGCCAACCGAACCTTCAACTATAAGCTCCTCGAGAATTTCTCATGATTTTCGAGCTTGATATTGCTCATCAGTATGGAATATTTATCGTTTTCGAGATCTGGTAATTCAAAGAATTCATTAATAGCATTTTAATTTATCCGTACCTTGATTCTGCGAACTGGAACTTCTATCATCTCGCTCGAAGTTAAATTTGCATAAAACTCACGAACTAGTTCCTCATCCACACTTGGTCTCTTTTCACAAAACAACTCCCAATTTAGGGTTTCAGCAACTTAACGAATACGAGCCATAAAGTCTTGGAAGTAAAGTGAAGCCTTTTTCTGGATGCATCTGTTGGTTTTTTAAGATACTTTCGTATCTCACTTTGGCTTCTTCACAGTGGAATTTGTTTTGTGTTTCATCAATTTGAGCGGAAGCACGAGTTCTCTCGCGAGGCATGTTTAACCTGATCATAAGATGAAAAAATTAGTTTCTCAATAAATTTTAATAAAAATTATTAGTAATTCAATGATTTGAAAAATTAATTAATTAAAATTAAAATTAAGAAAAACTAGGTCTTACCACCTTTTTTTTTAAAAATATAAAAACTCTAGGAATTAATAATAATAATGAAGAAAAAGATGGGAATTTAAAAGAAGGGTTGGAGGTTTGTGGCTTAGGATGGATGGGAAAGGAATGCCGCACAAGCAACTAGGGCGTGCGGGCGTGTGGGAGCAGTGGTGCGCAGTAGGGTTGGTAGCAACACGGGCGTTCTGCAGCAGGTGGGGCTCGGGCACGCGCATGATGGTACGGAGGGTAGGTACCGCGAGCGGGGTAAAGGCCTGGTGCGAGCTGAGGCTGGGGCCGCTCAAGGCAACGCGGGCGTTGTGCGCGGGACGTGCGTACGATGGAGCTGGACGTGTGCTGGTCGACTGCTTGGAGCTGCTGCTACTTGGGGTTTTGGCACTTGGGTATTTTGGTGCTTTGAGTTTTAAGTGTTAGGTGAATGAGAAGATGGGTAGTATTTATAGGGGGAGAAATAGGAATTAGAGTAGAATTCTTAAAACAAATTAATTAATAAAAATTCTAAATTCTAATCCTATATAAAGATAACAACAATTAATAATTAGATATATGCATATATTAAACTATTAATTGCTATTTAATTTATTAAAACAAAGATAAAATCCTAATTTCATGCTAAATTGATAAAGATTAATAAATAAATAGATATAATTATATATTAAAGATTATCATCTTATTATCAAAACTTATCAAACAAAATCCAAAATTTGATAATAATTAATATATATTATAATAGGTATAATTATATATTAATAATTATCAATTTTTTAACTAAAACATATATTCTAGAAGCCCTTTAAAAATATGTACAAAAAGAGGCATCTAGTTTTTATTATTTACTGAAAAGAGCAATCAAATTTTAAAAATAATTCAATTTAAATCCCTAGACTTAATGAAAATTAAAAATTGAGTTGCAAATTAAAAATTGGATCAAATTGACCCTTTTATTTGAAAAATAAAAATTATTTTATTGATTAGGGAAAAATTTCTTGGAAAATTATGTTGAAATAAATTCCCAAGAAAGATTGGAGGGGTTACAAATGGTCCCGCTTAAGTTCCAACCTCCTAGACAGAATTTATTTAAACATACTAAACCCCAAAAATAGACCCTAAATTATTTATTAAACAAAACACGAAAATTTTTAAATATCTGACAAAATGAACAAGACATTATCCCATTCGGTTTTATTCCCCCAATAGTGTTTCAAACGCTGAGCATTAACTTGAAAATTACCTCTCTTACCTTGGAGTTCAACAACTCCGTATGGATAGACTCTGTGAATTGTAAATGGACCGGACCAACGTGATTTTAGCTTACCTGGAAAGAACTTCAATCTCGAGTTGAACAACAATACTTGCTGACCTGCTTCAAATTCTCGAACCCGGATGTGTTTGTCATGCCATTTCTTGAGTCTCTCTTTGAGTAATTTGGCATTTTCATATGAGAACATTCAGAATTCTTCTAACTCGTTGAGTTGGAACATCCGTCTTTCTTTTGTGAGCTTAGGATCTAAGTTGAGTCGTCGAATAGCCTAGTAAGCTTTGTGCTCTAACTCCAAAGGTAGATGACATGCTCTACCAAAAACTAGCTTATAGGGTGACATCTCTAAAGGTGTCTTGTACGCTGTCCTGTAGGCCCATAAAGCGTCATCTAGTCTTTTGGACCAGTCTTGCCGGTTCGACCAAACTACCTTCTCCAATATGCCCTTGATTTATTTATTTGCCAGTTCAGCTTGTCCATTCGTCTGCGGATGGTAAGCCGTTGCAACCTTGTGTTTCACCCCGTGCTTGTCTAGTAACCATTTTAACCATTTGTTCACAAAGTGGGACCCTTCATCACTAATGATGGCTCTCAGGGTTCCAAACCTCGTGAACACGTGTTTCTGTAAAAACTTTATCACAACCCTAGCATCGTTTGTTGGATATGCCTCTGCCTCGACCTACTTGGACACATAATCTACTGCGACCAGTATATACTTGTGACCAAAAGACGAAGGAAAGGGCCCAAGAAAATCAATACCCCAAACATCGAATAATTCGACCTCAATGATGTTTGTTCGAGGCATCTCATTTCTGTTGGTGACATTTCCAACTCTTTGACATTGGTCACAACTCTTTATATATGCATATGCATCCTTGAATGGTGTTGGCCAAAAGAATCCGGCTTGCAATACTTTGGCTGCAGTACGAGTTCCTCCGAAATGACCTCCACTTGGGGCTGAGTGACAGTGGTATAGAATCTACGGTATATCTTCTTCTGACACGCATCTCCTAATCATCTGATCTGCACACTTTTTAAACAGGTAAGGTTCCTCCCAGAAATAGGACTTCACATTGTGAAGAAACTTTCTCCTTTGTTGATATGTCTTATCATACGGCATTAAACCACAAGCTAAAAAGTTAGTAATATCAGCAAACCAAGGGGTATTATGGACATGACTTACCTTCAGTATATGTTCATCTGGAAATGTTTCTTGAATAGGTACAAGTGGAGAATTCCCTTCTTGCGACTCCAATCTGGACAAGTGATCTGCTACTTGGTTTTTTACTCCCTTTCGATGTTGAATTTCCAAATTGAACTCTTAAAGTAGTAGTACCCATCGGATCAACCTCGGCTTAGCGTCTTTCTTGGCAAGTAAATATTTAATTGCCGAGTGGTCTGTATAGACAGTCCCCGGCAATGGCGCCAAAAACTTGGAATGGTGGAAATGTGCAAGTGTACACAATCGTAACAAGTAATAAAGTGACAAGCAAATGTCGAGTTATCGTACCCACAGGGACTGTAAAAAGCAATATTCATGAAATTAATTAAAACACTTTGGTGAGGTAAAAATGATTTTGGTTTGAAAAGAGTGATTTATAAACTAAGATTTTAAAACTAAGCAAACAATTTAAATAAAATAAAAGAGTTCTAGTGCACGATTTCAATTAAGATTTAATCAAGATGATATAATTGTGTTGGATTAATTATACCTTTTTAACTTAGAAATATTAAATTCGTGCTTATGCTGTTATGAATAAATTCATGGCAACCCAGTAATTTTCTAACTTATGAACATATTTACTAATTAAAATTCCATTTATCTCTTGAACATATCCCTATTCCAATTCAACCGACTAAACAGATTTAATAAAGTAAACATGCTATCGCACATACATACTTATTGCATTAAATTATCTCTCACATATTCCTATGTCGATTCAACCGATTAAATCAACTTAATAAACATGTAAAAGATTATGTGAAGTAACAAAGTAGCCATACCTTGAAACAATTTAATCACAACAATCTTGCAAGTTATGCAAGGCATATGTATCGCCAAATACACTGCTAATTTAATTTTCAGTTACCTTAGAAGAATTAAACATGCACTGATTAAGTACTGAGTCCATTAATTGCATTTTCAATCCGTTTAAACAATTAATTCTTTAGTTATCTAAACAATTATAATGCCAGATAACCTAAGCATGATTTTACTTAATCAAGCATTTCACTAAGGCCTATAACAGCATAAACACTATTTTAATAATTCAAGTAGGCAAAATATAATCAACCCAACACGAATTAAATTCAAGCTAAATTGATTAAAATAACCATTTCAACAACAATATTTTTCATAGATATGTTCATCATAAAAACAACAGAAATTAAAAAGAAAGGGAACAGAAAGCAAATCCAGTGTTTCTCTGCGGCTTGACTGTTGCTCCGTTCTTAGCCTCCATTGTCTTCACCGAGCAAGGATTCTATGAATCCTTGATTGCTTCCCAAGATGGCCGAAGAACACCTCTTTCTCAAGAGAGGAAATCGGCACAAGAGGAAGGGAAAATGGGATGGAAAAATGGAGAGGAAACTTGAGAGAAGTGAAGAGAGGATGAGAGAATGTTGTGGAATGAGGGATGTTGAGGGATGCTTTGAAATGGGCAGCATAGGGTGTCTTTTATAGATGAAAAGGGCTGCTAAAAATATCAAATTCAGTAGCCAAGAGAGCCCTCCCATGGCTGGCCACACACATGGCAAGGTTGAAGCTTTCAACCTTGCTAAAATAGGCTGGGGCAAATCTACAAAGCCTAAAATAAAGGTGAGGTTTGAACGTAATTTGGAGGTTTTTCAAGGGCCTTTTTTGCAAACATATTTTATCAGCTAATTTTCTGATTTGGGTCAGCCAATGGACGGTTCTGGTCAGCCCAATTAGTGGTTGGTTCGGCTCACTTCATTCGGTTCAACCAATCTGGTTCACTAGGCCCTTTCTTTATAATTAATTAAAATTAATTCATTTAACCTAAATTAAGTAGGAAATAAATTAAAATTAATTTAATTATGAATTAATACACATTTCCAGACCGTCTTGGGCTGGAAATTAATTGGCCTTGATACTTCAAATTGCTCTCGATTTTGTTCTTCTCGCAGTGTTCACCGGGCCCTTTTTCTCCAATTGTGTAATTCTGTCAAAAATAACCAAATTTAATCAAAATTAACTACAAAATTAATTAAAATTCATAATGTTCATATTTTTAACATAATTTAATTATTTTATAATATTTAATTATTTTTTTGACAAGAATTTAACCGAATTTGCATGAATTTAAGTAGAATTACGTATGAAAAAGTATATAAATTTTTGTGTTTCGAGTGCTGTATCGCTACTATGTGATGAGGCATATCAATGGTGGCTTACTGTTAAGGAGGGCACTCAGCCCGATCAACTGACCTGGTAGTTCTTTAAGACTGCTTTCCAAGGGAAATATATGGTGGCCAGTTATGTGGATGCCTGTAGGAGGGAGTTCTTAAATCTGACTCAGGGAGATAGATCGGTGGCTGAGTATGAGGCTGAATTTTTTAAGCTAAGCCGCTATACGAGAGGTATGGTGGCGACCGAGTATGAGCGATGTGTTTGCTTTGAGGATGGCCTTAGGGATAATCTGAGGGTTCTGATAGCTTCATAGAAGGAGAGGGACTTTGCTGCACTGGTGGATAAGACGAAGATCGCCTACGAAGTGAAGTGCGCTGAGCACTAGAATCGAGAGAGAGGTAAGACCAAGAGGGATTTGGAGCCCTCGAGTTCTGTTCAGAGGCCTAATAAAAAGGTCAAAGTTGATGGGCTGATCCGAGTTGGGGCTCCTATTGCTGCTACTGGACAACCGTTGTGTACTGACTGTGGTAGACACCACCAGCACGAGTGTTAGAAAAGAACTAGGGCTTGTTTGAGGTACGGTTCATTAGAGCACTGTATTAGAGAGTGTTCACAGAGGTCCAATCAGATGCAAGCTTCTAGCATGGGTACTACACCACCACCAAGGGTAGTTCAGTAGCCACCGAGAGGTTATGGTTAGACCAGAGGTGGGAATGGTTTGGGCTGTGGTCAAAGAGCACCGAGTAAAGGTGCAGGACATACTGAGGCAAGGCAGCCAACTTTAGTTTATGCTGCACGTCGCCGAGAGGATGGAGATACTTCAAACGTTATTACGGGTATGTTCTTTATTTATAATGTACCTTATAGTGCACTGATAGATATAGGGTCTACTCACTCCTATATAGCTTATATTGTATCTGAAAACTTGGGTATACTAATTTGGAGCACTACGAGTGAAGTCACTGTACTGAGTCCTTTGGGGTAGTCAATAAGGGTTAACAAACTGTTTAGAGCTGTTCCTCTAGAGGTTCAAGGGACTATCTTTCTGGCTGATCTGATGGAACTGCCTTTTGGAGAGTTTGATCTAATACTGGGAATAGACTGGTTGGTCAAGCACCGAGTGAGCTTAGATTGTGCCACAAAAAAGGTTGTACTGAGAACTAACGAGGACAGCAAGTAGTCGTAATTGGGGAACGTCGGAACTATTTATCGAATATGATTTCTGAGCTAAGGGTAGAAAAGTTAGTTCGGAATGGATGTGAGGCGTATTTGGCCTACATTAGTGTTTCAGATTCTAGGGGTTCTTCAGTTAAGGATATTAGGATGGTTGAGGACTTTCCGGACGTTTTTCCTGAAGAGCTATTTCGGTTACCTCCGAATCGTGAAGTAGAATTTGGGATTGAGATCCTTCTTGGTACAACTTGTGACAGCCCAAAATTGACCCTAGCCGGGAAGTGGTTTCGGGACCGCTAAACCGAGTCACCGAAATGTTTGAATGTAAAATTTATTGTCTAGAATATGTAATTATGAATGTGTGAAAATTTCAAGTTCCGATTTAGCCGATTGCATGTGAATTCAGTTAGTAGGACTTGTGTGACACTTTTGAAAAGTGAAAGGCTAATCTATAAGGACCTAATAGTGCATGTAGTCAAAGGGGAGGACTTGCATGTAAAATTTCCCCCAAGTGGTAGTGGCCGCCATGACAAGGAATCATGGGCTAAACATGTCATGAAACATGTTTTGTTGGGCATTAGGGAGAAATAATAAACAAATAAGCATGGGTAATAAAGAAAGAAAAGGAAAAAAATGTGAGTGTGAGTGTGAAACCCCATTGCCGTGTATTGTAGATGAAAAAAGAAAAAATTGTTCATCCAACCTTGCATTCTCTCTTGACCGAAAATACTAGAGGAAGGAAGGAATTTTGCTTCATGTTTGTTTTGGAAGAGGATTAGGAAGAGGTTGGCTAAACTTGCATCAAGATTAAGGTATGTTTGAGATTGTGCCATGAAATTCATGCATGTTTTTAGTTGCTAGCTTGATGTTCTTGGTAGCCCATGGTTCAAATCTTTGCAATGTCATGGGAATGAAATTCGGCCAAAGTAAATGTGGTGTAAATGCCATTGCATGCTAAATATCAAGCTTGATAATGATACATGTGATGGGGGGGATTGAGGACTCTTAGATTTTCTTTTAGCATTTTCGAATGAGATGCTAAGTTCTTTGTTTAATCATGACCAAGATTATGGTGTTGTGATGTATTCGGCCATGGTACATCCAAAAGTGTGATTTATGCTCATTGCATGGAAAGTAAGATTTGTGTTTTGAAATTTTGTTTGTGTTTAGTTACAATCAACTTGAGATTCGGCTCTAGCATATATATATGTATATATGTTGTACATGATGTATTGGTATGACATATATACTATTTCAAGGTGTATATTTGCTTGTGATGATGTTTCGATCATGAAGGAAATGATAGATGTGTATTGAGTTACATTATGGAATGCATTAGTTAGTAAAATGTATGCTGTTTTTTTGTGGTGTGGTATAAAGTGTATAATTGGCCTCAACATGGACATGCATATTCGGCCACATGAGAGGAAATTGGTGTGCATGCACTCGGTTAGAGGCAAGCATATTGATGCCTATTCTTGGCTTAGAAAATTGGCTAAGAGGAATATTAACTAATGTGTTGAGTTAGATTCATGATTTCGTACATATGTGACTTTGATGCCAAATGAGTATATATATTGGCTAAGTACCTTGAATTTCTCTTCGATGCTCAAATGATTAAATCAATTTATTTGTCAAATTAAGCTCAAGAGCAAAGGGAGCTAAATCCGATAAAGGGAAGGAAAAAGTAGTCGAGTAGCCGTCGAAATCGCTCGACAACATCCAAGGTAAGTTCTTGAGTAATAGAGCTTAAATTCGAATTGATTAGATCATGTTTAAAGCAAATTAAAATCATGCTCTTTGTGTGTGGCTATTGAGCGAAATTGCAAGTGTAAAAAGTGCCTTGTGTTTAAGCTTTGCTATTGAAAATGAAATACGAATGTGTCATAATTTATTGACAATTGTGCTCGGTTATTGAATGATGTCGGGCTAAGTCCGAAGGCTTTGTGCTAAGTGACTATATCCGGACTAGGATCCGAAGGCATTCGTGCGAGTTAATAAATCCGAGCTAATCCCAAGGCTTTGTGCAAGTTACTAAACCGGGTTAAGTCCGAAGGCATTCGTGCAAATCGCTATAACCGGGCTTCGTCCCGAAGGCATTTGAGCGAGTCGTTATATCCGGTTAAATTCCGAAGGTACGTGATTCTAGAATAAGCAATCTTACTGTAAAATTTCAGTTAATGCGCTTGAGAAAAATTCCAGCAATGAGGTATGTTCATATGAGCTTGAATCAGTTGATTCCCTTCGAATAATATTCGCTCAGTCGAGTAATGAGTTTCCGGTATGTGACTAAGGTTATCCCTTATGTATGATCATAGGGGTTGAAATGTGAAATGAGTATGATATTGAGAGTTTGTACATATGAAATTATCCGTTAGCTTTATGAATGCTAAGCTTTTGTTGTGCTGGAATTTCTTGCTCAAACTTACTAAGCATAAATTGCTTACTCCGTTTCCTCTGTTTCTCTGTCTTATAGATTTTGCTCGTTAGCTATCGGATTCGGGATCCTTGAAGTCGAAGTCATCCACACTATCAAAGCCCCCATTTTGGTACTCTTTTAGTTGAACTTTGGATATGGCATGTATAGGACTACCCTCGGTTGTTTTCAAGTGCTTTTGTGATGTATATATATGCGGCCATGCAAAAATGGTTAAGTAAAAGTGGAGTCTGAATTAGACCATTTGTGGTTTGTAATTTTATATGGTTTCATGATGTTATTATGGATTGGAATGGGAGTGTTGGTCACATGATCAGCCATTGGAATGGCTAAACATGATCATAGGAGGACCTATGTATGACTAGACTATAGTTGGTCCATGGAAACTACAAAATAGGTAAGGCCTACCTTAAAAACAGATGCTGCCAGTTGCAGTGATGTGGATGTGAAAAATCACCAAAATTTGTAGGAATGGTTTTAAATTGTGAATAAGTTATGTAAACGAACCTTGACGAGTCTATTTTCATATGAAAGTAACGAAACGATCATATGAACAGTATACCGAGAGATATTAAAGTTCTCGTGAGACAGGGCCAGAACGGTTTCTGGGTCCCCTGTCGCGACTTTGAAAATTTACTATAAATTATCCAGAAATAATTAGAAGTCATGCCTTATATGTGCAGATTCCATTTTGAGTCTAGTTTCATTAGAAACAAACGGCACCAGTATTAAAGCCCTGTACAGAGAGATATTCAAGTTGTAACGCGCAAAGGTCAGCGTAGTCGACCCCTGTAACATGGGTGACTTTAACTAATAAACTGTACCAATTGGCCCGACCAAAAATTCTAGAAATAAATCCATGGATGTATATATGAGTCTAAATTCAGGGAAAATTTACGGAATCAGTTTCCGAGTTTTGAAACTCAAGATATGATTTTTAAGGCGACGGTGACGCAGTTTTCTAGCCTGTCTGGAAATGCCGAATTGGTCGGTACTTTAAGAGGATTTGTCTCGTTAACCCCTCGTGTCCGACACCGGCGATGGTCTTGGGTTCGGGGTGTTACAATTTTATTGGTATCAGAGCTACGGTTTAGTCGATTCTAGGACTACCGTGATATGTTTGGGGTCTAGCTATACATGCCATATAGAGATAAATTGATAGTGTGGTGATTTCTGACAATCTGAATTTGTGTTTGTTTAAGCAATGGATCCCGATCCCAACCGAGCAATAGCTGATGATGTGGAGAGTGTGGCGCCTGCTCCCGCGCAAGGGACAGCGCCGGCGGACTCTCAACCTATGGCCAGCAATCCGAATGATGAGGCTAGGCAAGCCTTTTATAGTGTGATGAATGATTGGTTCAACCAATACATTCGAACTAACACAGCTGTTCCACAACCTCCATTCCCGACTAATGCAACCCCCGCACCTACAATACCTCCGGTAACTGACCAAATAAGGTCAAGTAAGCCCCCAGTCGACAGGATTCGAAAACATGGGGCCACTGAATTTAAAGCTACGGATGATGACGATGCCGAGCAAGCTGAATTTTGGTTGGACAACACTATCAAGTGCTCGATGAGCTATCTTGTACACGATGAGTGCTTAAAGTGTACCATCTCCTTGCTCGCGATTCCGCCTACTATTGGTGGAGTACTCGACTTCGTGGTGCCTAGAGAGCAAGTAACTTGGGAGTTCTTTCAAACCGAGTTAGAAAAAAGTATATCGATCGAGATTCATCGACCAAAAGCGAAGGAATTTCTTGATCTTAAGTAAGGCTCTATGTCGATTCTGACTCTGAACGAAAATTTGTGAGGCTTAGCGATGCTGCGAGAATGCATTTCGTCCGAAGCTATTATGTGTAAACGCTTGAGGATGGGCTGAATGATGATATAAGGATGTTCGTTGGCATTCTCGAGATCGAGAGTTCGTAGTACTTGTTGAGCGAGCTTGTAAAGTAGAAGAGCTTAGAAAAGAGAAACAAAAAGTTGATGTGGGAACCGGAGAATTTCAAAAGGTCCTCGGAAAGTCTCTTCAACAGCATCGAAGAGATTTCGAGATGATGTGAGCCGATCTAGAGGCGCTTGGGCTTTTCTAGGCGAGATCGCGATCGACCCCTGTGACCACACGAGTCACTTGATCGCCGATGGTGGAAATGATCGCCGAGAGAGAGTGGAGTGTCGCATTGTGGCAAATGGCATTGGGGAGCTGTGGGTTCCGTGATCGCTCTGCTATAAGTGTGGATCGGCCGACCACTTTATCAAGGATTGCCCGAGGTTGCTTGAACAAAATGTAAGTCAAAGTGGAAACCGGGTGCTACCACTTTAGAGGTAGGCCATCCAAATACGGCAACGCTAGTGGCGGTCGAGAGGGTCAAGAGATGCTACAACAAGACCCGAGGCTCGTGCTCTGCTATGACTTATGCCATACGCGCGCCGAGGATCTTGCCTCACCGGATGTTATTACCGTACTTTCACTCTTTTCGATACTAATGTGATTGCTTTGATTGACCTGGTTCTACTCATTCTTATATATGTGAAACCTTAGCATCCAATAAGACTTTGCCTATTGAGTCTCTTGAGTTTGTAATTCGGTGTCAAACTCCTTGGGTCATTACGTGCTTGTCAACAAAGTGTGTAAGAAAAGTCCCCTAGTGTTAGAGGTTCTTGTTTTCCGTGGGACTTGATGCTTTTGCCGTTCGATGAATTGACGTTATTCTTGGTTTGGATTGGTTGACCATGCGATGCGGTTGTAAATTGCAAAAGCAAGACTATCAATTTGAGGTCTTGCGAATAACGAGATAATTCGGGTTGAGTCTACGGACTTAAAGGGTTGCCGGTTGTAATATCGCAATGTTGGCCCGAAATATGTAAGAAAAGGGTGCGGCGTACCTTGCATATGTGCTCGATGACAAGGAGTCGAAAAAGAAACCCGAATCATGCTAGTGGTTTGTGAATACCGGATGTTTTCCACGAAGAATTGCGGGTTTACCGCCTATTCGGAAATAGAATTTGGCATCGAATTGGTACTGGTACCACTCAATTTCGATAGCTCCGTATCGTATGGCACCAACGAATTAAAGGAGTTGAAAGCTCGGTTGCAAGAATTGGTGGATGAGGTTTTGCTCGCCGAGTTTTTCGCCTTGGGGTGCGCCGGTGTTGTTTGTGAAAAGAAGGATGGAACCATGAGGTCGTGCATCGACTATCGTCGACTTAATAAAGCGGCGATAAAGAAAAAATATCCGTTACAGCGTATTGACGATTTGTTCGATCAAGCTGAAGGGAGCCTCGGTGTTCTCGAAAATAGATTTGAGATCGGGCTATTATCAATTGCGAATTCGAGATTGGACGTACCCAAGGCGCCTTGAGCGAGATATGATCACTACGAGTTCCTAGTGATGCCGTTTGGGCTTACTAATGCCCTGCGGTATTTGTGGATTTGATGAATCGGATCTTGGACCATATTTGGATCGGTTCGTAGTCGTATTCATTGATGACATCTTGGTCTATTCAAGAAATGAGACCGAACATCTTTGAACACCGAGGTTAGTCTTGCAAATTTTACGGGATAAGCGGTTATATGCTAAGTTCAAGAAGTGTGAGTTCGGATAAGAGAGTTAGCTTCTTGGGGCATGTGGTATCTGCATCGGGTATTCGAGTCGACCGAACAAAATTTCAACCATACTTAATTGGAAGCCTCAGAAATATTCTTGAGGTTCGGAGCTTTTTGGGGCTTCTTAGGTTATTACCGACGATTTGTAAATGGTTTCTCGGCGATAGCCACGCCAATGACGGCTACTCCAAAAGGATGTTAAGTTGAATGGACGGAGAAATGTCGAAAAGTTTCGATCAATGAAAACTTATTTGGTGAAGCCCCAATTCTAGTGCAACCCGAATCGGGCAAAGAGTTTGTCATTTATAGTGACGCATCCCTACTTAGGTTGGGTTGCGTATTGATGCAAGAAGGGCGAGTTGTGGCCTATGCATCGAGACAATTAAAGCCACATGAGAAAAATTATCCGACCCATGATCTCGAATTGGCTGCCATCGTATTCGCCTTAAAGATATGGCGACATTACTTATTTGGTGAGAAGTGCCATGTGTATTCGGATCACAAAAGTCTCAAATATTTGATGACCCAAAGAGACTTAAATCTGCGACAAAGACGTTGGCTCGAGTTGTTAAAAGATTATGAGCTCGTCATTGATTATCACCGGAAAGGCTAATGTGGTTGCGGATGCCTTAAGCGGAAATCACTTGTTTGCTTCTGACGATGAATGTACACTTGTCTATCTTACCCGACAATGTGTTAGTAGCGAATTAAAGGCCAAACCATTGTTGGCTCATCAAATTCGGGAAGCTCGAGAAAGTTGATGAGGAGTTGCTTGCAAAAGCGAGTGAGTGTGTTACGAACAAGGAATCGGAGTTTCAAATTGATGATGACGATTGTTTGAGGTTGAAGTCGTCTGTGTGTTCCAAAGAATTGAACTTATTTTGATAATTTTGAGCGAAGCCCATTGTAACCGAATGGCAATCCACCCGGGAGTCGAAGATGTACAACGATTTGAAACGTCGGTTTTGGTGGCATGGTATGAAGCGAGACATCTCCGACTTTGTTTCAAGATGTTTAATATGTCAACAAGTGAAAGCGGAACATCAAGTGCCTTGAGGATTACTTGACCGATCACGATACCCGAGTGGAAATGGGATCGAGTCACAATGGACTTTGTATCCGGACCGCCATTGTCGTGAGTAAGAAGGATGCGGTTTGGGTCGTGGTAGATAGATTGACTAAGTCGGCTCACTTTGTCCCCGTCGTCGGATTTTCAATGGACAAACTAGCCGAATTATGCGTTTCTCAGTTGTGAGATTACACGGGTGCCTATTTCCATCGTGTGGGATAGAGATCCGAGATTTACCTCGCGATTTTGGAAGAAGTTGCAAGAAGCTTTGGGTACCAAGTTGCATTTCAGCCGCCTTTCACCCCAAACCGATGGTCAATCCGGCGGATAATTCAAATACTTGAGGATATGTTGAGATGTTGCATCCTCGAGTTCGATGGTTCATGGGAGCGGTATTTGTCTTTGATTGAATTAAGCTTATAACAATAGTTTTCAATCAAGTATTAGGATGGCACCTTACGAGGCTTTATGCGATCGTAAATGCCGTACACCATTGTTTTGGACCGTGCTCGGTGAAAGCAAAATTTTTGGGGTGGATTTGATTAGAGATCTTTGAGCAGAAAGTGAAAGTAATCCTTGAAAGTCTGAAGATAGCCTCTGATCGTCAGAAGTCATACGCGGATCTGAAATGTAAAGACATCGAGTATCGGTGGGAGATAAAGTGTTTCTCAAGGTTTCACCTTGGAAAAAGATACTCGATTCGGTAGTAAGGGCAAGTTGAGCCGAGGTTCATTGGGCCATATGAGATATCCGGCGAGTCGGTCCGGTGGCATATCGTCGATTTTGCCCCGAACTCGAAAAGATTCACGACGTCTTTCATGTTTCGATGCTTGACGCTATAGATCGATCCATCGCACGTGATTAGTCCATCGAGGTTGAAATTCAAGCCAATATGAGTTATGAGGAAGAACCGATTCGTATCCTGGCACGTGAAGTGAAAGAGTTGCGAAACAAGCGGGTTCCGCTAGTGAAAGTGTTATGGCTCAAACACGGGATAGAAGAAGCTACTTGGGAAAACGAAAACTCTATGAAAGAGCGATACCCAACCTTATTTACCGGTAAGATTTTCGGGGACGAAAATTTCTTAAGTGGGGGAGAGTTGTGACAGCCCAAAATTGACCCTAGCCGGGAAGTGGTTTCGGGACCGCTAAACCGAGTCACCGAAATGTTTGAATGTAAAATTTATTGTCTAGAATATGTAATTATGAATGTGTGAAAATTTCAAGTTCCGATTTAGCCGATTGCATGTGAATTCAGTTAGTAGGACTTGTGTGACACTTTTGAAAAGTGAAAGGCTAATCTATAAGGACCTAATAGTGCATGTAGTCAAAGGGGAGGACTTGCATGTCAAATTCCCCCAAGTTGTAGTGGCCGGCCATGACAAGGAATCATGGGCTAAACATGTCATGAAACATGTTTTGTTGGGCATTAGGGAGAAATAATAAACAAATAAGCATGGGTAATAAAGAAAGAAAAGAAAAAAAATGTGAGTGTGAGTGTGAAACCCCATTGCCGTGTATTGTAGATGAAAAAAGAAAAAATTGTTCATCCAACCTTGCATTCTCTCTTGACCGAAAATACTAGAGGAAGGAAGGAATTTTGCTTCATGTTTGTTTTGGAAGAGGATTAGGAAGAGGTTGGCTAAACTTGCATCAAGATTAAGGTATGTTTGAGATTGTGCCATGAAATTCATGCATGTTTTTAGTTGCTAGCTTGATGTTCTTGGTAGCCCATGGTTCAAATCTTTGCAATGTCATGGGAATGAAATTGCCAAAGTAAATGTGGTGTAAATGCCATTGCATGCTAAATATCAAGCTTGATAATGATACATGTGATGGGGGGGATTGAGGACTCTTAGATTTTCTTTTAGCATTTTCGAATGAGATGCTAAGTTCTTTGTTTAATCATGACCAAGATTATGGTGTTGTGATGTATTCGGCCATGGTACATCCAAAAGTGTGATTTATGCTCATTGCATGGAAAGTAAGATTTGTGTTTTGAAATTTTGTTCGTGTTTAGTTACAATCAACTTGAGATTCGGCTCTAGCATATATATATGTATATATGTTGTACATGATGTATTGGTATGACATATATACTATTTCAAGGTGTATATTTGCTTGTGATGATGTTTCGATCATGAAGGAAATGATAGATGTGTATTGAGTTACATTATGGAATGCATTAGTTAGTAAAATGTATGCTGTTTTTTTTGGTGTGGTATAAAGTGTATAATTGGCCTCAACATGGACATGCATATTCGGCCACATGAGGGGAAATTGGTGTGCATGCACTCGGTTAGAGGCAAGCATATTGATGCCTATTCTTGGCTTAGAAAATTCGGCTAAGAGGAATATTAACTAATGTGTTGAGTTCGATTCATGATTTCGTACATAGGTGACTTTGATGCCAAATGAGTATATATATTGGCTAAGTACCTTGAATTTCTCTTTCGATGCTCAAATGATTAAATCAATTTATTTGTCAAATTAAGCTCAAGAGCAAAGGGGAGCTAAATCCGATAAAGGGAAGGAAAAAGTAGTCGAGTAGTCGTCGAAATCGCTCGACAACATCCAAGGTAAGTTCTTGAGTAATAGAGCTTAAATTCGAATTGATTAGATCATGTTTAAAGCAAATTAAAATCATGCTCTTTGTGTGTGGCTATTGAGCGAAATTGCAAGTGTAAAAATGCCTTGTGTTTAAGCTTTGCTATTGAAAATGAAATCTGAATGTGTCATAATTTATTGACAATTGTGCTCGGTTATTGAATGATGTCGGGCTAAGTCCCAAGGCTTTGTGCTAAGTGACTATATCCGGACTAGGATCCGAAGGCATTCGTGCGAGTTAATAAATCGGGCTAATCCAGAAGGCTTTGTGCAAGTTACTAAACCGGGTTAAGTCCAGAAGGCATTCGTGCAAGTCGCTATAACCGGGCTTCGTCCGAAGGCATTTGAGCGAGTCGTTATATCCGGTTAAATTCGAAGGTACGTGATTCTAGAATAAGCAATCTTACTGTAAAATTTCAGTTAATGCGCTTGAGAAAAATTCCAGCAATGAGGTATGTTCATATGAGCTTGAATCGGTTGATTCCTTGAATAATATTAAGCTCGATCGAGTAATGAGTTTCGGTATGTGACTAAGGTTATCCCTTATGTATGATCATAGGGGTTGAAATGTGAAATGAGTATGATATTGAGAGTTTGTACATATGAAATTATCCGTTAGCTTTATGAATGCTAAGCTTTTGTTGTGCTGGAATTTCTTGCTCAAACTTACTAAGCATAAATTGCTTACTCCGTTTCCTCTGTTTCTCTGTCTTATAGATTTTGCTCGTTAGCTATCGGATTCGGGATCCTTGAAGTCAAGTCATCCACACTATCAAAGCCCCCATTTTGGTACTCTTTTAGTTGAACTTTGGATATGGCATGTATAGGACTACCTCGGTTGTTTTCAAGTGCTTTTGTGATGTATATATATACGGCCATGCGAAAATGGTTCGTAAAAGTGGAGTACTGAATTAGACCATTTGTGGTTTGTAATTTTATATGGTTTCATGATGTTATTATGGATTGGAATGGGAGTGTTGGTCACATGATCAGCCATTGGAATGGCTAAACATGATCATAGGAGGACCTATGTATGACTAGACTATAGTTGGTCCATGGAAACTACAAAATAGGTAAGGCCTACCTTAAAAACAGATGCTGCCAGTTGCAGTGACGTGGATGTGAAAAATCACCAAAATTTGTAGGAATGGTTTTAAATTGTGAATAAGTTATGTAAACGAACCTTGACGAGTCTATTTTCATATGAAAGTAACGAAACGATCATATGAACAGTATACCGAGAGATATTAAAGTTCTCGTGAGACAGGGCCAGAACGGTTTCTGGGTCCCCTGTCGCGACTTTGAAAATTTACTATAAATTATCCAGAAATAATTAGAAGTCATGCCTTATATGTCCAGATTCCATTTTGAGTCTAGTTTCATTAGAAACAAACGGCACCAGTATTAAAGCCCTGTACAGAGAGATATTCAAGTTGTAACGTGCAAAGATCAGCGTAGTCGACCCCTGTAACATGGGTGACTTTAACTAATAAACTGTACCAATTGGCCTGACCAAAAATTCTAGAAATAAATCCATGGATGTATATATGAGTCTAAATTCAGGGAAAATTTACGGAATCAGTTTCTGAGTTTTGAAACTCAAGATATGATTTTTAAGGCGACGGTGACGCAATTTTCTAGCCTGTCTGGAAATGCCGAATTGGTCGGTACTTTAAGAGGATTTGTCTCGTTAACCCCTCGTGTCCGACACCGGCGATGGTCTTGGGTTCGGGGTGTTACAATTTTATTGGTATCAGAGCTACGGTTTAGTCGATTCTAGGACTACCGTGATATGTTTGGGGTCTAGCTATACATGCCATATAGAGATAAATTGATAGTGTGGTGATTTCGACAATCGAATTTGTGTTTGTTTAAGCAATGGATCCGATCCCAACCGAGCAATAGCTGATGATGTGGAGAGTGTGGCGCTTGCTCCGCGCAAGGGGGACAGTGCGGCGGACTCTCAACCTATGGCCAACAATCCGAATGATGAGGCTAGGCAAGCCTTTTATAGTGTGATGAATGATTGGTTCAACCAATACATTCGAACTAACACTACTGTTCCACAACCTCCATTCCCGACTAATGCAACCCCGCACCTACAATACCTCCGTGGCTGACCAAATAAGGTCAAGTAAGCCCCGATCGACGAGATTCAAAACATGGGGCCACTGAATTTAAAGCTACGGATGATGACGATGCCGAGCAAGCTGAATTTTGGTTGGACAACACTATCCGGTGCTCGATGAGCTATCTTGTACACGATGAGTGCTTAAAGTGTACCATCTCCTTGCTACGCGATTCCGCCTACTATTGGTGGAGTACTCGACTTCGTGGTGCCTAGAGAGCAAGTAACTTGGGAGTTCTTTCAAACCGAGTTCAAAAAAGTATATCGATCGAGATTCATCGACCAAAAGCGAAGGAATTTCTTGATCTTAAGTAAGGCTCTATGTCGATTACCGACTCTGACGAAAATTTGTGAGGCTTAGCGATGCAGCGTGAGAATGCATTTCGTCCGAAGCTATTATGTGTAAACGCTTGAGGATGGGCTGAATGATGATATAAGGATGTTCGTTGGCATTCTCGAGATCGAGAGTTCGTAGTACTTGTTGAGCGAGCTTGTAAAGCGAAGAGCTTAGAAAAGAGAAACAAAAAGTTGATGTGGGAACCGGAGAATTTCAAAAGGTCCTCGGAAAGTCTCTTCAACAGCATCGAAGAGATTTGAGATGATGTGAGCCGATCTAGAGGCGCCGGGCTTTTCTAGGCGAGATCGCGATCGACCCCTGTGACCACACGAGTCACTTGATCGCCGATGGTGGAAATGATCGCCGAGAGAGGCGAGTGTCGCATTGTGGCAAATGGCATTCGGGAGCTGTAGGTTCCGTGATCGCTCTGCTATAAGTGTGGATCGGCCGACCACTTTATCAAGGATTGCCCGAGGTTGCTTAAACAAAATGTAAGTCAAAGTGGAAACCGGGTGCTACCACTGCTAGAGGTAGGCCATCCAAATACGGGCAACGCTAGTGGCGGTCAGAGAGGGTCAAGAGATGCTACAACAAGACCCGAGGCTCGTGCTCCTGCTATGACTTATGCCATACGCCGCACGCGAGGATCTTTGCCTCACCGGATGTTATTACCGTACTTTCACTCTTTTCGATACTAATGTGATTGCTTTGATTGACCTGGTTCTACTCATTCTTATATATGTGAAACCTTAGCATCCATAAGACTTTGCCTATTGAGTCTCTTGAGTTTGTAATTCGGTGTCAAACTCCTTGGGTCATTACGTGCTTGTCAACAAAGTGTGTAAGAAAAGTCCCCTAGTGTTAGGGGTTCTTGTTTTCCGGCGGGCTTGATGCTTTTGCCGTTCGATGAATTCGACGTTATTCTTGGTTTGGATTGGTTGACCATGCGATGCGGTTGTAAATTGCAAAAGCAAGACTATCAATTTGAGGTCTTGCGAATAACGAGATAATTCGGGTTGAGTCTACGGACTTAAAGGGGTTGCCGGTATGTAATATCGGCAATGTTGGCCCGAAATATGTAAGAAAAGGGTGCGGCGTACCTTGCATATGTGCTCGATGACAAGGAGTCGAAAAAAAACCCGAATCTGTGCTAGTGGTTTGTGAATACCGGATGTTTTCCACGAAGAATTGCGGGTTTACCGCCTATTCGGAAATAGAATTTGGCATCGAATTGGTACCGGTACCACTCAATTTTGATAGCTCCGTATCGTATGGCACCAACGGAATTAAAGGAGTTGAAAGCTCGGTTGCAAGAATTGGTGGGCGAGGTTTTGCTCGCCGAGTTTTTCGCCTTAGGTGCGCCGGTGTTGTTTGTGAAAAGAAAGATGGAACCATGAGGCCGTGCATCGACTATCGTCAGCTTAATAAAGCGACGATAAAGAAAAAATATCCGTTACCGCGTATTGACGATTTGTTCGATCAACTGAAGGGAGCCTCAGTGTTCTCGAAAATAGATTTGAGATCGGGCTATTATCAATTGCGAATTCGAGATTCGGACGTACCCAAGACTGCCTTCAGAACGAGATATGATCACTACGAGTTCCTAGTGATGCCGTTTGGGCTTACTAATGCCCCTGCGGTATTTGTGGATTTGATGAATCGGATCTTCAAACCATATTTGGATCGGTTCGTAGTCGTATTCATTGATGACATCTTGGTCTATTCAAGAAATGAGACCGAACATCTTTGAACACACGAGGTTAGTCTTGCAAATTTTACGGGATAAGCGGTTATATGCTAAGTTCACAAAGTGTGAGTTACGGATAAGAGAGGTTAGCTTCTTGGGGCATGTGGTATCTGCATCGGTATTCGAGTCGACCGAACAAAATTTCAGCCATACTTAATTGGAAGCCTCAGAAATATTCTTGAGGTTCGAGCTTTTTGGGGCTTCTTAGGTTATTACCGACGATTTGTAAAAGGTTTCTCAGCGATAGCCACGCCAATGACGAAGCTACTCCAAAAGGATGTTAAGTTCGAATGGACGGAGAAATGTCAGAAAAGTTTCGATCAACTGAAAACTTATTTGACTGAAGCCCCAATTCTAGTGCAACCCGAATCGGGCAAAGAGTTTGTCATTTATAGTGACGCATCCCTACTTGGGTTGGGTTGCGTATTGATGCAAGAAGGGCGAGTTGTGGCCTATGCATCGAGACAATTAAAGCCACATGAGAAAAATTATCCGACCCATGATCTCGAATTGGCTGCCATCGTATTCGCCTTAAAGATATGGCGACATTACTTATTTGGTGAGAAGTGCCATGTGTATTCGGATCACAAAAGTCTCAAATATTTGATGACCCAAAGAGACTTAAATCTGCGACAAAGGCGTTGGCTCGAGTTGTTAAAAGATTATGAGCTCGTCATTAATTATCACCGGGAAAGGCTAATGTGGTTGCGGATGCCTTAAGCGGAAATCCTTTGTTTGCTTCTGACGATGAATGTACACTTGTCTATCTTACCCGACAATGTGTTAGTAGCGAATTAAAGGCCAAACCATTGTTGGCTCATCAAATTCGGGAAGCTCGAGAAAGTTGATGAGGAGTTGCTTGCAAAACGAAATGAGTGTGTTACGAACAAGGAATCGGAGTTTCAAATTGATGATGACGATTGTTTGAGGTTCGAAGTCGTCTGTGTGTTCCAAAGAATTGAACTTATTTTGATAATTCGAACGAAGCCCATTGTAACCGAATGGCAATCCACCCGGGAGTCGAAGATGTACAACGATTTGAAGCGTCGGTTTTGGTGGCATGGTATGAAACGAGACATCTCAGACTTTGTTTCAAGATGTTTAATATGTCAACAAGTGAAAGCGGAACATCAAGTGCCTTGAGATTACTTGACCGATCACGATACGAATGGAAATGGGATCGAGTCACAATGGACTTTGTATCCGGACGCCATTGTCGTGAGTAAGAAGGATGCGGTTTGGGTCGTGGTAGATAGATTGACTAAGTCGGCTCACTTTGTCCCGTCGTCACGGATTTTCAATGGACAAACTAGCCGAATTGTGCGTTTCTCAGTTGTGAGATTACACGGGTGCCTATTTCCATCGTGTCGGATAGAGATCCGAGATTTACCTCGCGATTTTGGAAGAAGTTGCAAGAAGCTTTGGGTACCAAGTTGCATTTCAAGACCGCCTTTCACCCCCAAACCGATGGTCAATCCGGCGGATAATTCAAATACTTGAGGATATGTTGAGATGTTGCATCCTTGAGTTCGATGGTTCATGGGAGCGGTATTTGTCTTTGATTGAATTCGCTTATAACAATAGTTTTCAATCAAGTATTAGGATGGCACCTTACGAGGCTTTGTGCGATCGTAAATGCCGTACACCATTGTTTTGGGTGAGCTCGGTGAAAGCAAAATTTTTGGGGTGGATTTGATTAGAGATCTTTGAGCAGAAAGTGAAAGTAATCCTTGAAAGTCGAAGATAGCCTCGATCGTCGAAAGTCGTGACGCGGATCTGAAGCGTAAAGACATCGAGTATCGGTGGGAGATAAAGTGTTTCTCAAGGTTTCACCTTGGAAAAAGATACTCAGATTCGGTAGTAAGGGCAAGTTGAGCCGAGGTTCATTGGGCCATATGAGATATCCGGCGAGTCGGTCCGGTGGCATATCGTCGATTTTGCCCCGAACTCGAAAAGATTCACGACGTCTTTCATGTTTCGATGCTTGACGCTATAGATCGATCCATCGCGTGATTAGTCCATCGAGGTTGAAATTCAAGCCAATATGAGTTATGAGGAAGAACCGATTCGTATCCTGGCACGTGAAGTGAAAGAGTTGCGAAACAAGCGGGTTCCGCTAGTGAAAGTGTTATGGCTCAAACACGGGATAAAAGAAGCTACTTGGGAAAACGAAAACTCTATGAAAGAGCGATACCCAACCTTATTTACCGGTAAGATTTTCGGGGACGAAAATTTCTTAAGTGGGGGAGAGTTGTGACAGCCCAAAATTGACCCTAGCCGGGAAATGGTTTTGGGACCGCTAAACCGAGTCACTGAAATGTTTGAATGTAAAATTTATTGTCTAGAATATGTAATTATGAATGTGTGAAAATTTCAAGTTCCGATTTAGCCGATTGCATGTGAATTCAGTTAGTAGGACTTGTGTGACACTTTTGAAAAGTGAAAGGCTAATCTATAAGGACCTAATAGTGCATGTAGTCAAGGGAGGACTTGCATGTCAAATTCCCCCAAGTTGTAGTGGCCGCCATGACAAGGAATCATGGGCTAAACATGTCATGAAACATGTTTTGTTGGGCATTAGGGAGAAATAATAAACAAATAAGCATGGGTAATAAAGAAAGAAAAGAAAAAAATGTGAGTGTGAGTGTGAAACCCCATTGCAGTGTATTGTAGATGAAAAAAGAAAAAATTGTTCATCCAACCTTGCATTCTCTCTTGACCGAAAATACTAGAGGAAGGAAGGAATTTTGCTTCATGTTTGTTTTGGAAGAGGATTAGGAAGAGGTTGGCTAAACTTGCATCAAGATTAAGGTATGTTTGAGATTGTGCCATGAAATTCATGCATGTTTTTAGTTGCTAGCTTGATGTTCTTGGTAGCCCATGGTTCAAATCTTTGCAATGTCATGGGAATGAAATTGACCAAAGTAAATGTGGTGTAAATGCCATTGCATGCTAAATATCAAGCTTGATAATGATACATGTGATGGGGGATTGAGGACTCTTAGATTTTCTTTTAGCATTTTCGAATGAGATGCTAAGTTCTTTGTTTAATCATGACCAAGATTATGGTGTTGTGATGTATTCGGGCATGGTACATCCAAAAGTGTGATTTATGCTCATTGCATGGAAAGTAAGATTTGTGTTTTGAAATTTTGTTCGTGTTTAGTTACAATCAACTTGAGATTCGGCTCTAGCATATATATATGTATATATGTTGTACATGATGTATTGGTATGACATATATACTATTTCAAGGTGTATATTTGCTTGTGATGATGTTTCGATCATGAAGGAAATGATAGATGTGTATTGAGTTACATTATGGAATGCATTAGTTAGTAAAATGTATGCTGTTTTTTTTTGGTGTGGTATAAAGTGTATAATTGGCCTCAACATGGACATGCATATTCGCCACATGAGGGGAAATTGGTGTGCATGCACTCGGTTAGAGGCAAGCATATTGATGCCTATTCTTGGCTTAGAAAATTGGCTAAGAGGAATATTAACTAATGTGTTGAGTTCGATTCATGATTTCGTACATAGGTGACTTTGATGCCAAATGAGTATATATATTGGCTAAGTACCTTGAATTTCTCTTCGATGCTCAAATGATTAAATCAATTTATTTGTCAAATTAAGCTCAAGAGCAAAGGGAGCTAAATCCGATAAAGGGAAGGAAAAAGTAGTCGAGTAGCCGTCGAAATCGCTCGACAACATCCAAGGTAAGTTCTTGAGTAATAGAGCTTAAATTCGAATTGATTAGATCATGTTTAAAGCAAATTAAAATCATGCTCTTTGTGTGTGGCTATTGAGCGAAATTGCAAGTGTAAAAATGCCTTGTGTTTAAGCTTTGCTATTGAAAATGAAATACGAATGTGTCATAATTTATTGACAATTGTGCTCGGTTATTGAATGATGTCGGGCTAAGTCCCAAGGCTTTGTGCTAAGTGACTATATCCGGACTAGGATCCGAAGGCATTCGTATGCGAGTTAATAAATCCGGGCTAATCCCAAAGGCTTTGTGCAAGTTACTAAACCGGGTTAAGTCCGAAGGCATTCGTGCAAATCGCTATAACCGGGCTTCGTCCGAAGGCATTTGAGCGAGTCGTTATATCCGGTTAAATTCGAAGGTACGTGATTCTAGAATAAGCAATCTTCTGTAAAATTTCAGTTAATGCGCTTGAGAAAAATTCCAGCAATGAGGTATGTTCATATGAGCTTGAATCGGTTGATTCCTTGAATAATATTCGCTCGATCGAGTAATGAGTTTCGGTATGTGACTAAGGTTATCCCTTATGTATGATCATAGGGGTTGAAATGTGAAATGAGTATGATCTTGAGAGTTTGTACATATGAAATTATCCGTTAGCTTTATGAATGCTAAGCTTTTGTTGTGCTGGAATTTCTTGCTCAAACTTACTAAGCATAAATTGCTTACTCCGTTTCCTCTGTTTCTCTGTCTTATAGATTTTGCTCGTTAGCTATCGGATTCGGGATCCTTGAAGTCGAAGTCATCCATACTATCAAAGCCCCCATTTTGGTACTCTTTTAGTTGAACTTTGGATATGGCATGTATAGGACTACCCTCGGTTGTTTTCAAGTGCTTTTGTGATGTATATATATACGGCCATGCGAAAATGGTTCGTAAAAGTGGAGTCTGAATTAGACCATTTATGGTTTGTAATTTTATATGGTTTCATGATGTTATTATGGATTGGAATGGGAGTGTTGGTCACATGATCAGCCATTGGAATGGCTAAACATGATCATAGGAGGACCTATGTATGACTAGACTATAGTTGGTCCATGGAAACTACAAAATAGGTAAGGCCTACCTTAAAAACAGATGCTGCCAGTTGCAGTGATGTGGATGTGAAAAATCACCAAAATTTGTAGGAATGGTTTTAAATTGTGAATAAGTTATGTAAACGAACCTTGACGAGTCTATTTTCATATGAAAGTAACGAAACGATCATATGAACAGTATACCGAGAGATATTAAAGTTCTCGTGAGGCAGGGCCAGAACGGTTTCTGGGTCCCCTGTCGCGACTTTGAAAATTTACTATAAATTATCCAGAAATAATTAGAAGTCATACCTTATATGTGCAGATTCCATTTTGAGTCTAGTTTCATTAGAAACAAACGGCACCAGTATTAAAGCCCTGTACAGAGAGATATTCAAGTTGTAACGCGCAAAGGTCAGCGTAGTCGACCCCTGTAACATGGGTGACTTTAACTAATAAACTGTACCAATTGGCCTTACAAAAAATTCTAGAAATAAATCCATGGATGTATATATGAGTCTAAATTCAGGGAAAATTTACGGAATCAGTTTCCGAGTTTTGAAACTCAAGATATGATTTTTAAGGCGACGGTGACGCAGTTTTCTAGCCTGTCTGGAAATGCCGAATTGGTCGGTACTTTAAGAGGATTTGTCTCGTTAACCCCTCGTGTCCGACACCGGCGATGGTCTCGGGTTCCGGGTGTTACACAACTCCAGTGTCCATCGCCCCTTATAAAATGGCACCGGAGGAGCTTGTGGAGCTTAAGGCTCAGATTCAAGAGTTACTGAATCATGGGTTCATCCGTCCTACTATGCCTCCGTAGGGAGCATCGGTTCTATTAGTGAAAAAGAAAGATGGATCCATGCGTATGTGTATTGATTACTTGCAATTGAATAAGTTGACCATAAAGAATAAGTACCCTCTATCAAGGATAGATGATCTGTTTGACCAATTCTATGGAGCTTCGGTTTTCTCTATAATTTGATCTCTGATTAGGATATCACTAGTTGAGAGTTAAGGAGGCTAATGTCCATAAGATGGCGTTTAGGACTCATTATAGTCACTACGAGTTCCTATTAATGCCATTTGGACTAACTAATGCACTGACAACTTTCATGGATCTGATGAACCGAGTGTTCCAGCCCTATTTAGATCAGTTCATAGTGGTATTTATTGATGACATACTGGTGTATTCAAGGACTGATGATGAGCACGATGAGCACCTCAGAGTGGTTCTACAGATTTTGAGAGAGAAACAAATGTATGCCACGTTTAGTAAATGTAAGTTCTGGTCACGTGAATTAACGTTTCTGGGACATGTGGTTTCTTCTAAAGGGATTAGAGTCGATCCTCAAAAGATTGAGGCTGTCTTGGATTGGAAGCAGCCTAAGACTGTATCTGAGATTTATAGTTTTTTGGGGCTGGCAGGGTATTATCGACATTTTGTAGAAGGGTTTTCACTGATTGCGGCACCTTTGACTAAGCTACTACACAAGGGTGAACCGTTTAACTGGACTGATGCACAGCAAGAGAGCTTTGAGAAGCTCAAAACTATACTGACTAAGGCCCCTATTTTGATACAGTCAATGTCTAGGAAAGAGTTTATTGTTTACAGTGATGCATCACATGTTGATTTAAGATGTGTGTTGATGCAAGAGGGTAAGGTGGTAGCGTATGCGTCTCATCAGCTTAAGACTCATGAGGTCAATTATCTGACGCATGATCTAAAGTTTGCCGCTATGGTATTCGCACTGAAAATCTAGAGGCATTACTTGTATGGTAAGAAGTATATCATCTACACTAATCACAAGAGCTTTAAGTATCTCCTCACTCAAAAGAAGCTAAATCCTAGGTAGCGTATATGGATTGAGCTGCTCAAGGACTATGACTGTACGATTGAATTTTACCCTAGTAAGGCCAATGTAGTGGCCAACGCACTAAGCCGTAAGGTTATGACTGATTTGAGGACGATGTTTGCTCACCTCAGTTTATTTGACGATTGAAGTCTACTAGCTGAGTTTCAGGTTAAGCTTACGTGGATTGAGTAGATTAAGGGTAAGCAGTTGAAGGACGAATCATTGGGTCTTCATTTCTGACAGGCTTAGAGTGGGCATACTGAGGACTTTGGACTGAATAGCGAAAGGGTACTCTATTTTTGTGAGAGAATCTGCGTACCGAAAGACACTGAATTAAGGCAGTTGATATTGAGAGAGTCGCATAGTAGCCCCTATACTATGCATCTTGGAGGAAATAAGATGTACCGAGACCTTCGTGAGTTATATTAGTGGCCAGGACTTAAACGAGTGGTTACCGATTTTTTGAGTTAATGTCTGATTTGCCAGTAGGTTAAAGCTGAACATTAGTTACCTTCAGGTTTGTTGTAGCCAATTAAGGTCCCACTTTGGAAGTGGGAGAGAGTGACTATGGACTTCGTTAGTGGGTTACCCCTAATGCCTACTAAGAAGGATTCAATATCGGTCATCGTGGATTGGTTGACCAAATCCTCCCACTTCATACTGGTTTGTACTGACTACTCATTGCAGAAGCAGGCTAAACTGCATATGTCAGAAATAGTAAGACTGCATGGGGTACCGATTTCGATTATATCTGATAGGGACCCTCGCTCCACGTTTCAATTCTGGAAAAACCTACATGAAGCTTGGGGTAAAAGGTTGGACTTCAGTATTGCGTTCCATTCTCAAACCGATAGTCAATCTGAGAGGGTGATTCAGATACTGGAGGACATGTTGTGGAGTTCCGTGATTGATTTTCGAGGCAGTTGGGATGATTTCCTGGCACTGGCGGTGTTTGCTTATAACAACAGCTATCAGTCTAGAATTCAGATGGCACCTTACTAGGCATTATATGGTCGTAGGTGTCGTACTCCTTCGTGGTGGACTAAGTTGGACGAGCGATGTGTTCTGGGCCTTAAACTGGTTTCTAATATCGAGGATAAAGTTAGATTGATTCGAAACTGACTGAAAGCAGCATCCGATAGACAGAAGTCTTGCGCAGACTGAAAATGTCATGAGATCGAGTTTTCTGTGGGAGACTTCGTTTTTCTTAAGGTCTCGCCATGGAAGAAGGTACTGAGATTTTGTCGTAAGGGGAAGTTGAGCCCTAGATTTATTGGACCCTATATGTAACACCCCTAACCCGTATCTGCTGCCAGAACAGGGTTTCAGAGCATTACTACCATATGCAGATCACTTAAAAATAATTTTAAATACTTACTGATTCAATGCATCATATAAATAAATATATTACCATTCAATCAACAGTTTGGCACTTGTATACGCCTCAAACAGCAACATTGTTAGTATACTTGCACATATCTCATATAAATTCAACATTGATATATCTATTTTCTCGACATATCGCACTTGAGTTTAATAATAGTCTCATCTTACATAATTTCCTTGTATTAGCATATCAAAGATAATCATATATGTACATGTCATGAAACATATCATGCTCTTACCGTTTCTTCATAAGCATATATCATTCATTTTATTATATCAATATTTCATGCTCCATCATTTCCATATATTTTATGTATATTTATTCTAGTAATAGCTTATATCTTAACATAAATTATATTCCATGTACTTATACTTATTTCGTTTATCTATCTTCATAATTATTTCATACAACTATTTTGTACATATATTTCCATATGACCAGTTCTTGTAAACATTTCACGCAATCATTTCATATAATCATTCGTCATCTGATACATATTACCTGAATATCAATTGTTCAACAGATGTCATAGCGTCTCCCATCCACGGTCTTATTTATCTTTGACATGATGCCATAGTGTCTTTCAATTATGGTCTTACTCATTTTCTGTCATGTTGCCATGGTATCTTTCAACCATGGTCTTGTTCATTTCATATCACGTTGCCTTGGTATCTTTCAACCATGGTCTTACACATTTCATATCAGGTTGCCATGGTATTTTTCAACCATGGTCTTGCATATTTCATATTAGGTTGCCATGGTATCTTTCAACCGTGGTCTTATTCTTTCATGTCACGTTGCCATGGTATCTTTCAACCATGGTCTTACACATTTCATATCATGTTGCCATGGTATCTTTCAACCATGGTCGTGCACATTTCATATCATGTTGCCATGGTATCTTTCAACCATGGTCTTACACATTTCATTTCAGAGAGCACACTCCCGCGAACCTCATCCTTACAATGGATTACCAGTCGAGCTAAATCCTCAGAATATAAACTCATAGAGTATTGTCAGGATTACCAGTCCAGGCTAAATCCCCTACAATGACAATTACTCTAATGAGCTTGGATCTGAATTACCAGTCCAGGCTAAATTCAGGCCCTAATTTGGATTACCCGTCCGGGCTAAATCCATTTTACGCGTATTTTTCGGAAGGGCTATATCAGAATAGGATCACCCGTCCGGGCTAGATCCTTTTTACCATAAATTCCTTTTCAGAGATCCATCAAAATTTCCTTTCATTCAACCGGGATTTCTTCCCCTTTTTATCAAATATATCAATGTTTTATTAATTTTCATACAATGAACATTCAAGTCATATTCACATCAATAACATACAATCTCAAGCATTTAAGAATATAATTCAAGTTACACGAACTTACCTCATTGCTTGTTTGTGTTTATAATTTCATTAATTCGATATCTTTTCTTTTCCACGATCTTTATAAATAAATTTGATCATCATTTTCATTTATTTCATATTCTAATACATTTAATTAATGCTCTAGGCAAAATTGCTATTTTGCCCCTAAACTTTTAATTAATGACGATTTCATCCTTAGGATCAGGAAAATAAAATTCTTGTAATTTAATCCTTAGTTCCAGCTATTATTCTCATATGTATAGATACCAGTTCATGAATTCTATAAATTATCAGAATTTTCCATAATTTTAACACTTTTCAATTTAATCCCTAAAACATGTTTTCCCCCGATCTTGAACTAAATTAATAATTTCATTCAATTTTGTAATTTAAATAATAAAATAATCCATTTCATGTAATTTGGTCATTTCTAACATTTTTACAAAATTACCCATAAAGTTTTACTTTTATTCAATTTAGTCCTTGAGCCTAAAATATACAAATTAGCCATGCTAGATGAATATTCATACATATTTTTCCTCCCCCTCCTCTCCATTCCACATCCTTAATGTAGATAACACACTTGTAAGTAACATTATCTATAATTTTTATTATTTACTTTTATGAATATTCAAGCTGTCTATCTGTGTCATAGTCACTAAATTATTTATATCTGGAGCTATAGAACTCCAAACTAAGATCTGATAATTTTTCCTGAAACTAGACTCATATATCTTTTTACCATAAAATTTTCATAAGTAGAGTTTATTCTTTAAATTTACCCCTGTTCTGCTGTCTGACAGTTCTGACCCTTCTTCACTAAAAATTAATTATCTCATCGTACAGAATTCGAATGATGTTCTCGTTTGTTTTTATTGAAGATAGACTCATTCAGAATTATACAAATATAAATTTAAGCCCCTAATTATTTTTATTCAATTTTTTTATGATTTTACAAAGTCAAAATGGGGGAACCCGAGATCATTCTGACCCTATCTCACAAAATTCATCATATCTCATGATTTACAATTCCATTGCTTAAATAATTTCTTCTATAAGAAACTATACTTAATAATATTTAATTTCATATTTTATTCATCCTATAATTAGATTTATACAATTTTTAATGATTTTTCAAAGTTAGACTATGCTGCTGTCCAAAACTATTTTAGTACAAGATATTAATTACCATGTTATAACACCCTTATTTTCTTTTTCTACACCATTTCTCATCACTTTCTCTTATTTTCTCTTCACTAACATATCAAGAACATAGGACCTTATGTAAGAAAACTCTACTATAACATTATTTCCATGCTTTGTCAATAATAACAAACTTAAAAACATATTGAAATCTTGATATACTTACCTTGTTCTATTGATACTAATCTTTAACTTGATTTTCTCTCTCCTCTAGCTTCTATTTCTTGAATCCAACTTGATATTCTAACTCCCCATGGTCTCCTTAACATTTTTCTCTCTTAGTAGCTATGGAAATTCTTTTGATTTCTAGGTGAAAATGGTGAATTTTTGGTGAAAGGACCAAATTGTAAAGAAAAGAAAATTTCTTTCTTTTCCTTCTCTTCTAACGTCGGTTGCATGCATGGAAAGATGATGAAAATTCTTCATCTTTCCTTCCTTTTATACTAAATAATTAATAATAAAATAATAATGAAATAATAATAAAATAATAAGATATCTCATTAAAATAATATATATCTAATTAAATAATCATAAAATATCATCAACATCATCATTACTTTCTAGATTTCTCTCTCTTCCAATTGACCATTTTGCCCTTTATTTTCTTTTAAAATTCCATCCTTGAGTCATCATTTAATTTGGTAAAATTGCAATTTAGTCCCTCATAGTTCTTCACCTATTCAATTTGGTCCTAATTCATCCATTTTCCTTAGTTTCTAGATCATTCCACTCTTAAAATATTTACACTATTGGTCCTTCAACATTTTCATATTTACACTTTAACCCCTCAAATTTTAAGTATTTACTCTTGTGCAATAAAACTTTTCTCACTTTTACAATTTAGTCCTTTCTTGAATTAATATATCATAATATACTTCTCAATATTGACATAACTCAAAATTTTCCTTTTTGTCACTTTATTTCCTTTTTTTACTATATCAAGGATAATATCTTACTGTAAAAATTTTCAGGGTATTACACTATAGCATACTGAAATGAGTAGGATCGGTTGCCTACCAGTTGGAGCTACCTCCAGAGTTGGATCGGATTTATGACATAATCTATGTCTCGATCTTGAGGTCTTACTGCTCTGATCCCACGCATATTGTTCTCGTGGAGGAGATTGAGGTTAGGCTAGATCTGACTTTCGAGGAGGAGCCAGTTTAGATATTGGGACTAGATGTAAAGGTTCTAAGAATAAAATCCATCCCATAGTTAAGGTTCTTTGGCATAATAATAGTTCTGAGGAGGCCATGTGGGAGTGATAGACCGTAATTTATACATATTTTTATCCCATGCTTAGCACATTTTATGAATGATTTTTCCTTAAATTTGGTGAATTCGATGCTCCTAATGCCTTAATTTCATGTTTTATACTTAGGTGAGCATAGGAGAGTGAAAGGAACGAGAAACAAGCCAAAAACGGAGAAAATGGGCCAACGTATGAAATCAACACGGCTGGACTTCCTCACACAGGCAGACCATACGGCCGTGTCAATTTGGAAGAATCAAAGCATGACTCACACGGGTAGACCACACGCCCGTGCCTATTTAACAGGCTTGACCACGGCCTGAAGTAGTCGCACATGGGCGTGTCACACGGGCGTGTCCCTGTCGAGCCCAAGCAGAGTCCTATTCGGAAAAGGCCACTTTTGAGGGCTTTTAGGCATTCCAAAGCCTATAAATACACCCTAGAAGAGGAGAAGAGGAGGGGCGCACAGGAGGAAGCAAGGAATTGCTCAAGGAAAGCCAATTGATCCATCTCAGAAGCCAAATTCACCATCAAGACTGAAGATCTCCCTTCAAATTTCCTCAGGAGTTTTGAGTTTTCTTATGTTTTGTTATTTTTATTCTTTTGAGATGTTTTCTTTCAATAGTATGAACTAAAACCCCTAAATACCTAAGGGGAATGAAACCTAAGGCGGATCTTGTTATTATTATCTGAATTGTATGATAAATATTTGACTTGTTCTTAATTATGTGTTCTTAATTCTTGTTTTGATATTCTAGGATATTGATTCAAGTTAAGTTCTTATTCAGAGGAAGAATAGACCTTGTCTAAGAATAAATTTGTCATAATTAAGCGGAGTTGATTGCGCGCCTAGAGATAGGGTGACAAGATTTTGCCAGATTAGGGTGAAACCTAATAAGGATATCCATAGATCGAGTTAATGCAACCCTAGGGCGTTAATTAGAAAGAGATTTCAATTATTCAATCTAGGGTTAGATGTTGTTAGTTTCGAAAGAGATAATAATATAACTTAGGGATCTCTACGGAACAAGTCTAGGTGGATTTTTCCTTAGGTATTGTCTCAATTAATCGAGTTTTTCCAAAAGTATTTTCCCCAAATTTCTTTTCTGTGATTTCTTAGTTTAATTAATTAGTTAGATAAACAAAACCCTTTTATTTTTTTTAGGCTAGATAATAAAAAAGAAGTTGATACTAGTACTTTTAGTTCATTTGGGTTCGATAATCTGGTCTTGCTAAAGCTATAGTACTGGTCGATAGGTACACTTTCCTTCATCGTGATAATAGTTAGTTTCAAGAACGATTTATTATAAATATTTAAAACCTGTCACGAATATCGCGTATCAAGTTTTTAGTGCTGTTGCCGAGGAACTAAGATATTAGGAACATTCGATTTTTATTACTTTAGCCATTTACTTTTACTGCAATTTAAATTTTATTCCAATTTTTATTACTTATTCTTCTTTTTCCCTTTTTCTGGCAGGTTCTTATAGTTTATGACTAGAAGAAGCCCGTTAGGACCATTACTTTTTGATAGTAAGATCGATCGCACAGTTTGCAGAAACCGAAGAGAAATAAGGCGAAGCTTACATTACACAGAAGAGCAAGAGGAAGATACTTCAACCACCACCGAAGAGATGGCTGAAAACCAAGAAAATCTATTACCTCCTTCGATTGCTGTTAATCAAAATCCTGTGCCTCGCACTATGTATGAGTATGCTAAACCTTCTTTAATAGGAACTAAATCGAGCATAGTTAGACCTATTGTAGCTGCAAATACTTTTGAACTGAAACCTAACACAATTCAAATGATACAACAATTTGTTCAGTTTGATGGTTTGCAGGACAAAGATCCCAACGCTCACTTGGCAAACGTTTTGGAACTATGCGATACATTTAAAATTAATGGTGTTTCTGATGATGCTATTCGCCTTCTGTTATTCCCTTTTTCTTTGAGAAACAAAGCTAAACAGTGGTTGAATTCGTTACCA
The DNA here is from genome assembly GCF_025698485.1 of Gossypium arboreum. NCBI lineage: Eukaryota > Viridiplantae > Streptophyta > Magnoliopsida > Malvales > Malvaceae > Gossypium > Gossypium arboreum. The sequence continues at coordinate 102,857,819 of NC_069070.1, read as the reverse complement.
CAAGGGTCAATCACTACTTGGGAACAAATAACCAAAAAGTTTTTACTAAAATATTTTTCGTCGGCTAAAATGGATAAATTACGTAATAATATCTCTTCTTTTATGCAGATGGATTTAGAAACACTCTACGATGCATGGGAGAGATATAAGGACCTTTTGCAAATATGTCCTCATTATTGGTTACCACTCTGGCTACAGGTTCAAACTTTTCATAATGGCCTGAATCTTTCAACTCGACAAATGGTTGACGCAGCTACTGGAGGAACCATCAATAATAAAACACCTGAAGATGCCTATGAATTTATAGAGGAGATGTCACTGAATAACTATCAGTGGCAAGTCATGAAAACAAAGCCAAACAAAATAGCCGGTGTTTATAACGTCGATTCGGTCACAATGCTCTCTAATCAGGTAGAACTCTTGAATAAGAAAATTGATGGTTTTCTTAGTTCTTCACAGGTTCACCCAGTAATGCAGTGCGAAGCAAATGGAGGTGGATCGAGCAATTCAGAATACCCACCTTATGGCCACAACATGGAGAACCAGCAGTTAAATTACATGGGTAATAATCCTCGATCTCAAAAAAAATCTTTATAGCAATACTTACAATGCAGGTTGGAAGAATCATCCAAATTTTTCATGGGGAGGCCAAGGAAATCAGAAACCATCACCCCCACCAGGCTTTCAGCAACCACCATACCAGCAGGAGAAAAAGCCGAACCTTGATGAGATGCTAACCAAATTCATCTCGGTGTCAGAGACTCATTTTTAGAATACTGAGACAACACTCAAAAATCAACAAGCATCAATCCAAGGGCTCGAAACTCAGATTGGACAGCTCACCAAGTTGATTTTCGAATGACCACAAGGTAGCCTGCCAAGCAACACTGAATCTAACCCAAGGGAGCAACTCAACGCAATTTCCATTCATGATGAGGAAGGGTTAGTGGCAAAACCAAGGCCAGAACCGGTGGTAAGCAAAAGTAAGAATGAGGTAGGCCAAAACGAACAAAAATCGGTAAGTACAAAATATAAACCTCGTGTGCCATACCCCAATGCGACAAGGAAAGACCGCTCAGACGAACAATTTGGTAAATTCCTTAAACTTTTAAAGAAACTACATATTAACCTACCATTTATTGAAGCACTTTCGCAGATGCCGAACGCAGTTAAATTTTTAAAGGAGCTTCTAGCAAATAAACGAAAGTTAGATGAAAGGTCGCATGTGGAGCTGAACGCGGTTTGCTCAACCATTCTTCAGAATAAGCTACCTAACAAACTAAAAGATCCAGGGAGTTTTATGATTCTTTGTTTAATTGGTAGTTTAGATGTTAATAATGCATTGGCTGATCTAAGGGCTAGTATTAATATTATGCCTTACAAATTGTTTAAGCAACTAGGTCTAGGGAAACCCAAACAAACTAGGATGAGCATTCAATTAGCTTATAAAATTGTCAGATTTCCTAGGGGTATTATTGAAGACGTACTCATTAAAATTGAAAAATTTATATTCCCAGTTGATTTTGTTGTTTTAAACATAGAAGAGGACAGTAATGTTCCTTTAATTTTGGGAAGGCCTTTTTTAGCAACTGTCAGAACAATTATTGACGTTGGCACAGGTGAACTCACACTTCGTGTAGGAGACGAAACAATCAGCCTTCAAGCTCGCAACCTGAACAACACATCGAAAATTGAAGGTGATTGTACAAATTGTTCTACTAAGGATGATCATACAGTGCAACATATTTTGCAGGAAATAAGTTCGAAGGACACACATCAACCATGTTCAATCCACAACAAAGAATCTACCCATGAAGAAAGAAGGTTACGAATCAAGGAGTTAGATGAATGGCTGACAATTAAACCGAGAAAACACGATAAACCAAAACTATGCTAGAACGAGCTCAATGCCTCACCAAATCAACTTAAAGTTGGAGATAAAGTTTCATTAGATGCCGCAAATCCTCACATTGACACTACCAAACCGAATGAAGAAATTCCTCTTGCGGCACTTAGCATTTTCCCATTTGGTACAGTCGGGGTAAGTCATCCCAAATTCGACACCTTTAAGGTAAATAATACCCGCCTAAAACCTTATTTTGATGGGATTCATAGCAGGAATGAGGAGTATAAACTCCTCGAACCACCATGACTATTCACCAGAAAGGTAAGTCGAGCTTAGACTATAAATAAGCACTTCTCGGGAGGTAACCCAAGCACTGACAATATTAATTTCTTTAAATTATAGTTTTAACATCTAACATACTAACAGACACATGGAACGCAGGCTTTCTAAAGCACACACGGCCAGGTACATGGGCGTGCCTTAGGCCTTGTGAAAACAGGGCTAAATTTTCCCCAACACGGGATGCGATAAGTCGCCACGGCCGTGCGTTAAGACCTTGGGTGAATCTTCCAAAACACACGCCCATGTCGTAGAACCATGGTTGAATCTGAGAAAATAGCACGGGCATTCACTACGCCCGTGTCTAGAACCCATGGTCGAAGCTGTCAGATTAACACGGGCATGGGCCTACATACACGGGCGTGGGAAAAGCGAACGAAGACAGACACAGTCGTGTGCACCCATACGCCCAAAGAACATGGGCGTGCGCTAAATGTCAGACGCGTCCAAATTCAAAATTCGGGAATCACACGGGAAAAAATTGGGGAACACGGGCATGTCCCCTGGTTGTGTGTCCCAAAATCTATAAATACCCTTCACTATTCATCATCTTCTTCACCCAAAATCCCTAACCCTAGCCACTGCAAGTCCACACGGCCTCCCTGCCACGCCCGTACGCCGCCTTCAACTCTATTTTCGACACCTATTCTTATCTTTTTAGCGTTTGTTTACTCTTTTCTCTCTATTTTCTTCATCCATTTTACTAATTTTATGATTCTTATGGTTTTATTTGGCAGATTTTTTATTTATACTCATAGTTCTCACTATAGTCATGCTTAGTCGATACTTTCTGATACATTCATTCTTTCCGTGTGTTCCTATAAGAGTCTAGTTCAGTCATTTTATGTTGAAAATAATCATGCTTTTATTATGTTAACTGTTATATAAACTTCTATCATTTAGATTAAACTGTTGAGTATTGTTGGTTGGAATGGTCAGTTTAACTAAATTCATGATTACTTCTTAAGTTAGTTAGTTATGTTATATTCTTTGTTTTTCTTCTAGGCATACCATGTCAAGCTCACGTGGCAAGAAAACTATCGTTACCGCTTCGAAAAAGCAGAAAGGGGCGTCTTCCTCAGGGCCTACCACAAAAATTTACCACCCATACCTCTAATTTCCACCCGGCAATCAGGAGGAACTATTCCAAATCCTATGGACCCGACCTTTAGGTGTGGGCCGTTGCATTGACTGGACAGCACTTGCACAAGTCCAGTTGGCTGACGATGTACGAGCACTCTTGACAATTGATCCATGGGACCTCTTCTTTGCGATCATCGAGTCGACGTACCTTGAGCTCATACTTGAAGTTTGCTCGACATTCCATGTTCAAGAAGTCATGACCAACTTTGATGAGCCTGGAACAATCCAGTTCCATCTCGGTGGTTTAGTCCACTAGTTGAGTGTGCCCGAGTTCGGTATAACTTTGGGCCTGTAAATAGAGGAGTTCATGGATGAGAATGACCTCGACACTCTCCGTCGCCATATCCACTACTCTCCCTCAAAGTGCTGGTACGCTTTGGTCCCCAGTTCAGCCACCTACGACCCGATCCTTTCCAAGCCATCAGTTCTCTCTCCCTCATTGAGGTACCTACACGCCATCTTGGCACACACTTGGACAGGACGTCGAGAGAGCACCAGCATCGTCAACACTCACGACGTCTACTTTTTATGGAGCACCGGCGTTGTCAACACTCACGACGCGTACTTTCTATGGAGCATGGTGAACGGGCACTCGACCTTGCCTACTTTATTGCCCATGCCATTCGCCACCAGATGGAGCAGCATCGAAGAGGGGTCATCTCCATTGGCCACTACGTGACTCGACTGGCACGGCACTTCGGGCTCCTCAACACAGTAGCCCAATCATCCTCCCTTACTCTTATTGGCCAGGTGTCCCCAAAAGGCATCTCGAGCATGCTTAGTATGAGGATGGTTGAGAGGTGCCAAGGAACCCACCCTCCTTAGTATCGCCTTGCCCAATCAGCCGAGGAGGGAGACCCTGAGGACATTACTGATGATGTCCCTCCACGTCATGAGGACCCATCGTCTTAGCCACCACCACCCTCTCGTCCAGTTCATGCGGCGACTTCATATGCTGACATCTCTGAGCGCCTTACCCGATTCGAGCAACAGTATTTTCAGCGCTTCGATAACATTGATACTACTTTACAGCAGATTTGTCAGCACTTCCACATCTCATCGCCACCCCCACCTCACGAACCACCTAGCGATGAAGATGTTTAAAAACTTTTATTTATTATTTTATGCTTTTATTTTTATTCTATTTTAAAGACTACTTTTTATTTTTTCTTTAAGCTTATTTCTATTAAATTTTATAATTTTTATTTTACAATTATCAATTTCGGCTATTCCATTACAAGTACTTATGCTTTATTATATTTCCTAAAAAAGTTCTTGATTTTGTCACAGTTATAAAGAGCTCCTCAAGCTCATCATCACATAGGAACTAAAAACTCCATCGGGAAAGGTTCTCCACGACTGCCATGTCCTTCTCGACCACGACCATATCTACCACTAGATATAACATTCTTTTGGAGCAGGAATTATGGACTAATGAACCTCTAACACCACCGGAGTATCCTCCTCCACTCTCACGCCGATTATTCTCCAAAACTCCAGTTCGAGGAATTCATTCATTATTCAGGAAGTTTCACTTCTCTCCCTATCTTATGATTATATATTTGTCTTTTTCAAATATCTATCTTTGTACATTGAGGGCAATGTACATCTTAAGTGTGGGAGGTCTTTTATATCACCATTAGAAACCCCTGAATATTGTCTTATTCTCACATGAATTACTCATATCACTATTAGAATGAATTTTAATTAATTTATGATTTTTATTGATATGTCTTGAATTAAAACATAGGCATTTATACATTAATTGTTTAAAATTTAAGACATTAGAGAATCAAGCATGACAAGTTGATTTTTGAAGAATTAAAATTTTTTAGGTTGTTTCCCTTAGTTTAGTTATTATTTTGAGTTGGAATTCACAAGTTTAAAAATCAAAAAACCATAATTTTTGTGAGATCTTGAACCTTTAGAGCATCTATTATTTCTTTCATGCTCACTTTCATTATGAGTGCGTCAGTATTGAATTGTTATTCTAGAGCTTGCTTGATTATGCATGTCAAGACCACACCATTTGATTTGATATGTTAAAATGATAAAGACACTTAGGTTTAACCCACTCACTCCATAAAAGCCAACTTTCACAATGAACCCTTAGTGAACCCCCTTGAGCCTAACAACTCATTCATTAATTTACCCTCAATATTAACCCATAATGCATTATTGTTGAAATCTCCTAAATTAATTTGATCCCTATTTTTGTCGAGATTTGAGTTGGAATAGTTGCTTAGCTATGTTTTATTCTATTTTGTAATTTGACTTGTTCTTAAAATATATATATATATATACATGTATACATGTATATATATATATATACATATTAGTAGTAGTGATCTTCTGAGCTAAAGAAGTTAAATTCCATTTTTTGAAAAAAAGCTCTGTTGTATGCAATTGATGACTAGTCATTTTTCTAGTTAGGTAATTTTTCAATTCAATCTCGATTCTAACCCTTCCTATCAGCTTGTGACCATAACCTCTAACCAAAGCCACATTACAACCCTCTAAAGACATTTTGATTGATGTTTCATCTCAATTTATAGTGGTGGAGATACATGTATACATATATACATATATATATGTATATATGTATATATATATATATATACATATTAGTAGTAGTGATCTTCTGAGCTAAAGAAGTTAAATTCCATTTTTTGAAAAAAAGCTCTGTTGTATACAATTGATGACTAGTCATTTTTCTAGTTAGGTAATTTTTCAATTCAATCTCGATTCTAACCCTTCCTATCAGCTTGTGACCATAACCTCTAACCAAAGCCACATTACAACCCTCTTAAAGACATTTTGATTGATGTTTCATCTCAATTTATAGTGGTGGAGATTTGATTTTCATGCAACCTATGGTAATGACTTTTCATTATTGACTATTGAGTGCTTCATTTATTGTCCTTAAACACCTCGAGTGATTTGAGTGAATCTTTAGTGAGGATGTAAAATTTTGTGATATTTTGAATCAAAGGTAATTACTTAGATGAGGGGCGACACCTATGTTTTCATGATAAAATGCTCAACTTGGAATGTTTGAAACTTTGATGTTCTTTCAGTTGAATTTTCAATGTATGATTACCTATGGATTATTTTGAGATATTATCGATAGAAATTATAAGTTGGGAAGAATTTATTTTGATTATGAGTTGAGGATTTTGCTTAAGGAAAAGAAAATGCTTAAGTGTGGGGGTATTTGATAAACCGTAATTTATACATATTTCTATCCCATGCTTAGCACATTTTATGGATGATTTTTCCTTAAATTTGGTGAATTCGATACTCCTAATGCCTTAATTTCATGTTTTATACTTAGGTGAGCATAGGAGAGTGAAAAGAACGAGAAACGGACCAAAAACGGAGAAAATGAGACAACGTACGAAATCAACACGGCCTGGACTTCCTCACACGGGAAGACCACATGGTCGTGTCAGTTTGGCAGATTCGAAGCACGACTCACACGAGTAGACCACACGCCCGTGCCTATTTAACAAGCTTGACCACGGCCTGAAGTAATCGCACACGGGTGTCTCCCTGTCAAGCTCAAGTAGAGTCTTATTTAGAAAAGGCCACTTTTGATGGCTCTTAGGCATTCCAAAGCCTATAAATACACCCTAGAAGAGGAGAAGAGGGGGGACGCACAGGAGGAAGCAAGGAATTGCTCAAGGAAAGCCGATCGATCCATCTCAGAAGCCGGATTCACCATCAAGACTGAAGATCTCCCTTCAAATTCCCTCAGGAGTTTTGAGTTTTCTTATGTTTTGTTATTTTTATTCTTTTGAGATGTTTTCTTTCATTAGTATGAACTAAAATCCCTAAATACCTAAGGGGAATGAAACCTAAGGTGAATCTTGTTATTATTATCTGAATTGTATGATAAATATTTGACTTGTTCTTAATTATGTGCTCTTAATTCTTGTTTTGATATTCCAGGATATTGATTCAAGTTAAGCTTTTATTCAGAGGAGGAATAGACCTTGTCTAAGAGTAAATTTGTCATAATTAAGCGGAGTTGATTGCGCGCCTAGAGATAGGGTGACAAGATTGTGCCGGATTAGGGTGAACCTAATAAGGGGATCCATAGATCAAGTTAATGCAACCCTAGGGCGTTAATTAGAAAGAAATTTCAATTATTCAATCTAGGGCTAGACATTGTTAGTCTTGAGAGAGATAATAAGATAACTTAGAGATCTCTATGGAACAAGTTGAATGAATAAATCGTCCGATTCAGAGTCAAATAACAAGTGAAGTCTAGGTGGATTTTTCTTTAGGTATTGTCTCAATCAATCGAGTTTTCCAAAAAGTATTTCCCCCAAATTTCTTTTCTGTGATTTCTTAGTTTAATTAATTAGTTAGATAAACAAAACCCTTTTATTTTTTTTAGGCTAGATAATAAAAAAAAGTTGATACTAGTACTTTTAGTTCCTTTAGGTTCGATAATTTGGTCTTGCTAAAGCTATACTACTGTTCGATAGGTACACTTGCCTTCATCGTGATAATAGTTAGTTTCAAGAACGATTCATTATAAATATTTAAAACCTGTCACGAATATCACGTATCAAAGAGCCTGAAGATGCGATGCATCAATAGTACCCTCATTTGCTCTGGTCAGGTAAATTTCGAGGCCAAAATTTTCTTTTAGGGGGTAGAGTTGTAAGGCTCCAAAAATTTATATTTTTGTTTCTGTGAATTTGTGACACATAAGTGTGTATCTGCTTCAGTGGTTAAGTGTTCTAGGTGTATGTGAGAGGTCCCAAGTTCAAGCCTTGACTTGGGAAAATTTTGGTATTTTGATGAATAAAGCCTTATCTAGGTTCAATAGGCTTATATTTGATTGGTTATAAATATACATCAAAATGGGTCAGCTAGTCTAGTGGTTAAGTGGAATGCTGGTTTGCTGGAGGTCATGTGTTCAATTCTCCACGTAGGCAAGGACGATAATTCTTGCTCGGTTTCTTAAAAGAGTTTTAGTGGTGTTGGAGTTCTGAGTAGTGGGGAGTTGGGTTGAGTGATTTTAAGAGTGGGTTGGGAGAGAGAGTTGTTGAGTTTTATTTTGTCTTCTTTTTCTTATTTTCTCTCTCCTGCCAAATTCCCTACTCAAGATTTGACTTTTTTTTTTCACCAAATCTTCTCTTCCCTTTTCTTCGATACTAATTCTCGCTTTCTTCTCTTGTTCCCATTCATTTTTCCTCCAACTCGATTCTTTCTTTTCAATTGTGTTTGAATCAGTAAGTTGGGTGAGGTGGTTTGTTTTCGTTCATTAATTTTGTCATTAATGCGGGTTGTTATTGTCAATTAGGTGGTGTTTCGGGGGCTTGAAATCATTTGACGGAAACTTGGTCCCGTGAGAATTATTGTTGAATCCACTGAAGGTAAGGTTTTTCATAGTTGAAAGTTGAACTTCTCGTTGTGGTTTCGATCAAGTTTCGTTAGTGTCACTGAATGTGGGTTTGGAATACCGATTTATAGGTTCTGGAGTGCTGGAGTTACGATAGCCTTGAAAACAAACCAGGTGTGTACTCGATTGCATAGAAAACAAGGTTTTGGCGAAAGTTGAAAACCTCACTGTCGACGCCACACGAGTGTGTGGTCACCCGTGTGGTAGGTCGTGCGTCCTAACATGGGTGTGTGATGGCCAGGTAGGCTGTGTGATTCATATGGCCAAGGCCAATTTAGGCCGTGTGGGATTCCAAGCTAGGCCATGCGATCCACACGGCTAAGGCTAATTTGGGCCATGTGGGCCAAAAGGGCGTATAGCCCACACGGGCAGACAACATGGGCGTGTGAGCCCATTTTCACAGATTTGTTGAAAAGGTTGCACGGGTCGCCTGAGTTGACTGTGAACCAACTATAGGGTCGGTACCTAGACCCTAATTGAATGAAACAACTGTATGACTAATTTTACGTTTACATGTTTTTGAGCATGATGATGTTTCGCTGAACGGATATTGTAAGTACTATTACCATGTTATAGCATGTCATAACTGTATGTTGCATTGCATTGGGTTGGGGGTTTATATTGTTCGAAGGAAGTGTACTGAAAGGCCTCGAGCCTAATTTACGGGCAGCTCAGTTGCAAATTACTATCTAGTGTCGCATTTGGTACTACTTGGAGTGTAAGGATCAGTGGGTTGATTATATCCCCACATGGAGTGTAGGGTTGGACAGAGATGGTGTATAGAGGCTGGATGGGTAGGATTTTTGAGACTGCATATTTGTTATTGCTACTGGTACTGCGATGGACTAAGGCCCAAACTGGACTGATACTAATACTGAAAGGGCTTAAGCCCAGACTATAATTATCTATTTGTCGTCTATTCATTTTTATGGGGAACACACACTGAGTTTACATCAACTCACCCCTTCTGTTTAATCTGTATAGGTAATCCCTAGATTTAGGTGGGTCGGTACAGCGGAGGACTCAGAGGTGGCCACATGACTTTTTTTACACTCTTTATTACCTATCTGTTATTTACTTTTATTTGGGAGTATTTTTCTAAAATTATGGCCTTTACGGATTTTTGGTTTAAATTTGGATTTTATACGGTTTTATGATTTAAATCTGGTAGTGTTAGGTAAAACTTAGGTTTTCAAATGAAAATCAATGTTTTATCAAAATACCACGAATACTTAAACTGTTTTAAAGCTTCCACAATGAAAAATGTTTCGAAAACTGAATATCAATTTGCAAATGGATAATGTTTTGAAAATGAATGACACGATTTGAAATTAACATAAGATAATAAAAAAGGGTTAAAGAGAAAAGAGGATTTAGCAATGACATATTTCTTTCAAAAAGCACTACCATGTGACATCATCAGATTAGGTCATAACGTCTACACCGGGTTTGGGGTGTTACAAAGGATGTCAACTATGTTGGAAATAGGGGTGGAAACCCTTATTCAAACATTTACAATCCTTGTTGGAGAGAACACCCAAACCTGAGATGGGCAAAAATCAAAGAGGATGTAATGGTGGGCAAGCAATTAAAAATACTAATTATCAACCTATTTATTTATAGAAGCCTCAGGAAAGGGCCAACCCAAATGACCATACTGTTTATGGTCAACACTTGGATCGGATCGAGGGGGAGATCCAGTCAATGAGAGCTAAAGTAAAATAGGTGTAGTCTGGGTGCACTAACACTATGAAAACATTGATTAAGCTAGAAGATCTAATGAGACAATTGATGAGCATGATGGGAGATATCAAAAGACAAATTGACATAGGAATTAACATGTGAAAGCAATCGCACTCCATTTGGGCAAAGTACTAAGTAGCCCGGAAAAACTAGTTCATGAGGAGAATAAAAAGGATTTTGAAGATCTTCAAGAAAATCCCTAAGAAACTGATACTAAACCTGAACCAAAACCAGAGGTGGAAGCTGAGCTAAAGGACGAACCAATCAAGGAACCTACATTGACAAGGGTATCATTCCTTTCACGTGTAAAAGATAAACAAAGACAGGATTTTTAAGTTTTCTATAATTATTTAAATCCATACATGTTAACTTGCCTTTAATTGATTTAATTAAAAAGTTCCTAAATGCGCTAAATATTTAAAAGAAATTATGTCTACGTGAAGCAAAATAAAAACAGGAGAGCAAGTTAACGTTAGCGCCTCATGTAGTGTGATTATATCCAAACAGATGCCCTAAAACTAAAAGACTCAGGGAGAAACATTAAAATTTCTTAATCAAATTTTAATATGACCCTAATAACACTCTGTAAATATTTAATAAAATATTTTTGGGCTCGGTTTGTACAAACGGGGTCTCAATTCCTCATTTTCCAAAACCACTTAACTTTAGGAACAAACCACTTGAACCTAATTATTCTTTCAAATAACATAAATTATCAAATTAAAGTTTATTAATACTATATTTGACTCGTAAATATTAAATAATAATATTTATGAATTCACTCATAGATTCTGTGGCCCCAACATCACTGAGAAATGGGTTGTTACATCCTGCTAGGGTAACGACTAGTTGACTGAATAGAAACCCAAAATAGGAATTAGTTATGATCACCAAAGCAAGCTTGTAAAGCCCCGAATTTTGGGCCTAGAAGAAATAGGCCTTGGGCTTGGGAAGCATTTGAAAGTCGGCATGTGAATAATTGCTATGCAAGAAGTGACATAAATAAAGGCTTGATTCAGTGGTTAAGGGTCTTGAGAAGTGTTGGAGAAGTCCTAGGTTCAAACTTGGGCTTTAGCAAAATTTTTGGTTTTAAGTGAATAAAACCCTAAATGTTAGGTAGTAAGCCTTTTAATTAATTAAGGTTAAAAGGTGACACAAAAAAGCATGTGGCCAAGTAGCAAAGAGGCGTTAGGGGTGTGCATGTGGTCAGGGGTTCGAGTGTCACCATAGTATTAAAATGGATATTTATTTTACTACATGGATGGCTAGTATTGGAGTTGGTTTAAGACTCTAAGTTGAAATAGTCATGGAGGAGTTGTTGGAGTGATTTGTAGAGTGATAAGGGGAGAGATTCAGGGAGAAGATTGGGGAGGGTTTTGTGGAGAAAAGTTAGGAGTTTGATGAGTTGAGGGAAATGTACCGAAATGGGCATTAGGGCTGTGGAAATTTGGCTAAGCTAGTTTTTCCACTCTCTTTTGTTCAGTTTTGGTCACTTTTGTTTTGGGGGAATCCTTCCTTTTCTGTCGATTTTGTTATGAACTGAAGTGCCGAAAGTAGTCTCTTATTTTAGTTTCCATTTTGGTTGCTAGCATTGTCAAGTTGACCATTTGGGTAAAGTCATGTGTATTGCCGAATACCTCTCTTAACCTCTATCGACTACTCTCCTTCTTTCACCTTTCTTACCTTTCATTTTCTTGATCTATTTTAGTCTCTTTTCTCCCTATCTTTTTCTCCATTTTATGTTCTCCTTTCCTCTCGATATTTTGATTTCTTCTTGTTATGAGTTGGCCAAACATTCCTTGTCCCATCTCTCCCTCTCTATTCCAGTTCTACAAGAGTTCTCGACAAGACGTGATCGTGGGGTTTTAGGTATTCCTGAGGAGTGGTGAAGTACAGAAGTACTCAAGTCGTCAAACCCCTTTCTTCCATTATTATATTAAGGTAAAAGAATTACCTTTCTTATTATTTGAGCATAGGCCAAATGCCCCTATATCTCTGTGAGATTTATGTCCTGATTCTAGGCAATCTCACCTAGTAAGATCTTTTGATATCACAGATTATTGGCAAGTAAATTGGGATCGGATTTAGTCTACTACGATTTAGTAGAATAGGCCGTGGTTTGGGATTAAGAGCCTATGAACTCTAATAAGTGAATGATTGATTGAATGTTTGGGATGAATGTAGGTTGGAGTACTCGCGGATTCTTCGCATGTTTTCGTAAGTAGGTGTGTAACCATATGCCGGGTTTTGATAACCGGCTCAAAAGCTGAAAATGTATGTGTTGTTTACTCTGCTATGATTGGAGATCGGCAAAATGCCAAAAAGCTGAAAATAAGGCATATAATGCCACACGAGCGTGCAATCGCGCGTGTGGCTAATCGAGCTCACAAAACTTGGGCGTACGATGAGTAAGGCCACCATGAACGAATTCATGGGCTTAGGCCGTAATGGGTCACTTGAGCCACAAAATGGGCTAAATAGGCCCAATGGGCCCGCTTGTGTCAAATCAGCTGCTAGGTGGAATATGGTTGGGCTTATCATGTCATGTACATGGCAGAGCCCGTTCTGGGCCACGTTGGGTCAAACTGGGCCATGTGGGCCCACACAGATAAAATGTATGTTATGTGGTAAGTTTTGGACTGGGCTACGTCGTTCGTACCGCCGTGAATAGTTTTGGATTAAATTGGCCGTATGGGCCCAATAGGCCCATGGGCCCGCTTGGGTAAATTTCGCTATTAAGCGGGAAGTAGTTAGACTTGTCATGTCGCATACATGACTTAGGTTGTTTTGGGTCTCGATGAGCCGTATGGGCCCATGGGCTTGTGGGCCCACACAGATAAAATCTGTGATAAGTGACTATTAATAAATCGGGCTATGGTGTACACATAGCCGTATCTAAATTTGAGTTAAATGGGCCACATGAGCGTGTGGGCCCACTTGGGTCGAGTATTGGGCCTTAGGCCCACTTCCATCGATATGATCATTTTGGTTGTCTGTGTAGCTTGAGGCGACTGTAGACCTTCGGAGAGGTCGTTATATGACCGTAATGCCCCTATAGAGTAAAATGACAGTAATGCCCTGTAAGGTAAAATGATCGAGTAAAATAACTGTAATGTCCCTGTAGGGTAAAATGACCATAACGCCCCTGTAGGGTAAAATGATCGAGTAAAATAACTGTAATGTCCCTGTAGGGTAAAATGACCATAACGCCCCTGTTGGGTAAATGACCATAATACCCTTGTACAGTAAAATGACTATTATGCCCTTATGCTTCGTATGACTGATATGATTGTACTCAGTATGACTTTGCATACACGTAATATTCATGACATGACATACTGCATGGGGTTGGGATTTTGATATGGAGGAAGTACTGTACTGGTGACTATGTTACATTCATCGCCATCGTGGCATTGCCACATTTATCGCTTCGGCGACTATCTTTGCATTATTATTACTAGCAGCTTTGCTGCGATATTGGTGTGCTGGATAGGTGGGTCGATTTATATCTCCACATGGTGTGTTGGTTGGTATGGGTGGTGTGCTGGTTGGATTTGGGTGGGATGCATAATTGCATTACACTGTACTGTATTGTTACTGTATTGGGCTTAGGCCCACCTGCTACTGAATAGGGCTTAGGCCCAGACTGTATTGATACTGAATAGGGCTTAGCCCAGACTGTGTTATTCACTATTTGATTGTTATTGGGATTATACACTGAGATTTCGTAAACTCACCTATTTGTTTTAACTGCTCAGGTAATCCTTAGGCGGATCGGTGCTGCGAGGGACTCGAAGATGGCCACACTACTGCTTCTGTTTCTTTTGTTTGCTATTAGATTTCATTTTGGGTTTTAGTTTATGTAATAAGGTCGATTGTGGGTTTTAAGTTTTAATTGGGATTTTGATTTCTTATATTAAACTGCTAGTTTAGGAAAACACGAGTTTTCAAAATAGTCACAGTTTTCTAAAGAACACAAGCTTTCAACAACAAAGTTTTCACAATGCTTCTGCGGTTTGAATTGAAGTAATATACCAAAGGCAAACAAATTAGTAAACGTTCTAATGAGAACTTTTGTTAAATAATAATAAACGGATTTAGATTCAGTAACAGATTTTTACCGAAAAGATCAATTTTCGAAAAACACTTCGATGTGTCACTCCAGATTCGGCCATAACGTCTAGGTCAGGTTTGGGGTGTTACAAAGCTAATCACCCATATCTTCATTTGATTGAGTTTAGAAATTAGTTTTCCGAAGTCCCTTCTATTCATGTAATTTTTCATTATTTATTTATAAAAACCCTAAAAATCTTTCCTTTATACTTTATCGTAGTATAATTTATTTAAACACTAATTAATTCTATTTGCATTTAGGTTAACTTTAATTTAGTACTCGCCTCCCTCGGCTACGATCCTCAGAGTACTTACGTACTCCATTGTAAAACTATGTTACAATCTGACCCGTATACTTGTAGACACCACCTCAAATCTATATCTTTAGTTGTAGTAGTCACACCTTGGACATTAGTATGTCTAAAGGCTATCAGTGATTTAGGAGCCAGTATTAATTTAATGCCCTTATCTATATATGAAATACTCGGGTTAGGGGAGCTTAAAAAATACTCAGATCACATTAAAGTTTTCTATAATCAGTGCATGTACAAAAAGCAAGTTAAAAAAATGGGACAAGCGGAGGAAGATGGAGTGGCACGATGGGTGCTAGAAAAACACTGATAGACACGAAATAGGAAGAGCATCCACGGGCACATTGATTAAGCTGACGGATGAATCCGGTAGAAAAACTTGACATTATTAATTGAATTTTAACTTTATGTATATTTTTGTACTTTTAACTAAACAGTAGTTTAGAATTTAATCTTTATTAAATTTTTGTGTAATTAGAAATCGAGAAGCTTTGAAAATAGAAATTTTGGGAGAAAACAGAGTCTGTGTCACAACACAGTACCCCTGTGTTGCGACACCTCTTCTAGAATCGAAAAAATCAAGAAAATCATCTCAATCTTGTGACACAGCAACTTGTGTTACGACACAAAGGATAGTTTACCCAGGTTTTCAAATCTTCAGAGTGTGTCACGACATTGGTAACCTGCTAGGGGTGTCGCGATATAGAACCCCTGTGTCATGACATTGCTGCAATTTTTTTGCAGGGTCGACCCGACCCAATTGCACGAATCATTGGTTTGAACCTAATTGCACGAATCATTGTACGAATCATTTTAACATTAAAACCCCCTAAATTTTAAAACCAAACTCATTCTTATCTTATTTTTAACCTTACTTTCTTCTTAAAACTAGTACTCAACCTAAAACCCTATCTAAAACCTTTCAAAAACTTCAAATTTCTAAAACACTAAAATTCCATTTCCTCCATTTTGCAAACCATTCTTTCCTGATTCTCCTCAGTGTAGGGATGAAAACAAAGCATTCACGGGACTACGTCAAAACAATTCTACGAGGAATCCGACACACCCTAATTGAGGTTAAGGATTCCTAGCTTATTTTTACTATTTTATCAACTATTGCCTGTTTTGTGTTAGTTATTCTAATTAGAAATATCAAATATGCCTCTGCAAAAATTTAGGAGAACTAATAAACTGGAATCATCAACGATTACAAACCCTTATAATTTTCGAAGTTAGAATATGGAAAAATACTTTTTAGAACTTCAGGGAAAAACATTTATTCAAGGACGAGTGTTTGAATCATTAATGATGCTATGTTAAGAAATCTAGCCTCTAGTTTGATATTATAGATGGGAACGCTTTTGTGTAATCCTAAAAGACTCTATTGTGGTCCCTATAGTTCAAGAATTTTATGGATCTCTTCAGGACCAAGAGCCAAGAAGGACAGAAGGTACCACATGGGAAAGGGTACTGGTATGAGGGAAAAATGTGAGAATCACCCCTAGACTTATTTGTGAATTTCATAACGTTCCATTTTATGAAAATGATTTTTTGGAAGAAATAGATTTATAATATTTTAAAGACATAAATATGAATAATGTTATAAATTACTTAACAGAAGGTAAGGGTGAATGGAAGTGTCACCCAGGTACTAATATTCCCACATCCTTTAATAAGGCAATAATGTCTGCTATCGTAAAAATATGGATACAATTCGTATGCACTCGAGTTGCTCTTGCTTTGAATATGTCTAATGCCAATACCTTTTGAGCAATCTTACTTTATGTTGTCTTGTAGAGAAAATAGGTATGCATAGGGACATGGATATACCATTACAAGAAACAGTGTATCAATGCTTAGAAAGTGGGAATTTTCTTTCCTCACTTAGTGACAGATCTATACAAAAAAAAAGGCATTCTAATGACAACAAGGGAATAATCTATGAAGCCTTCCAAAAGCATAATAGGTGATAGACTCTATACACAGTACACGGAGCTTTGTGCAAAACAAATAAAGGATTGGAAAAAAGGCTAGAAAGAGAAGACGTCAACCCCAACTTTATCTAAGAGGAAAGGAAGATCAACAACATAACAATAAATTAGCACATGCAACAGTCAAAAATTAGATTGGATGATCCACTAGATGCAAGAATCGGGACCATTTTTCAAAATACACTCGATAAAGTTATATGAGAGTGCCAAATTATTCCCTGAATATGATTGGTCCTATACATTCTGAGCAAAAAGAATGGAGCAGGAAAGTGAGGAACAGGAAGGGAGCGGGAATGAGGAAGGAGAAGAGGATGAATAGATGGATTTGAGAAAGACGATTGAACTTTTTTTTAAGGATTGTAATTTTAGATCATTTTTATTTTATTATTTTAGGAGTAAGATTAATCATAGAATTTTATATTTGCTTATCTAGGAACCTCACATGAAAGAAGCACGACATTTTCAAGCTTACAACGAACAAGGAAGAAAGCACCCACCATTAGCCTATAGCAGTGTCACAATCAATCAGGTAACTTTTTTCTTATCTTTTCAGGGCTACACAATAAGGACAATGTGTTATCCAAAGTGTGGGGGTAACATAGGAAATTTGTTTTTTCTTTTAATTTTTATTTTCAAATGTGTGTTTGAGCTTGTAGAAATACGAGTGATTGGTTAGGAGCATGTACATAGGTTGATTGTGTTTTCTATAAATTTGGCGAGATAGTGAATGACTTTAATTTTTTTATTAAACTACTAAGTTCTATATATTACACTGTAAATAGGTATTGAGTAATTGAAGATACCAAATGATATAGAGAATAAGAGAAACGAGCATGCTAGTATGTATGATAAATTGTTGAATTTGTGAGTGTTTGATTGATTAAATTTGTGAATATTGAGATGCCTAAGGATGACCTAAGGCATTGTTTGGTATACATTTAGAGCCAAAAAGCTAACCCTATTTATTCATCTTTAGTATCTATTTTGAGTCAGAAAACAGTTCTTGATGAACATTCATACCAAACCTCAGCCAAAAACGTTAATTTGTATTTACCCTTTTTCTTTAGTCCTGAACTGCACGACTATAGACGTCTGCCCATATGTATTGAAGGTTAAGTAGATACATTACAGTGAATTTTGTAAAAACAATAGTGAAATAGGAAGAATCAATATTATATGGTGATTATAGGTTAACCAATATGTGCAACAAAAGAAAAATTCAAAAATAAAATTAGAATGAGTAGAAAAAGTACTTGAAAAACAAAAGCATTGTGAGTGAGATGTATGAAAAAGATCAAAAAGTCACAAAATCAAAAAAGTAGAAAAACTCAGTCATTGATGCACAAAAACTCGTGAGCTAGTCGTAATTGCTATATTATGTTGTGACTTCTTATGTGGAGAAATAAGGAAGGTGAGAGAAAGAGAAATAAGGCAATAATCAGGCAAGGGTTACTAACGAGGAATAATAGGGTTTCGGTCTATTTCAAGCACAAGGCCCAATTCAACAAGTTTTGAGTTTCAGTCTTGATTTTTGGTTATTGGGTCTAATTTTCAAGTTCAATTACCCATTAGGCAAATTGTTTGACTTGAAAATTGATTTAAAAAATATCATATTTATTTTTAATTAATTTGATTAATTTAATTTTACTTGATCAAAATTAATTTTCCCAAAAATCACTAAGATTTTTTAAATTATTTTTTCAAGAAAATTCTTTAATTAAATTATCTAGTTGAACAACTCATGACCACCTAATTTAATTCCACATCAACTAAATTATTTTTGAAGTCGAGCTTTTGTTGAGCTAGTGGAGGGACCAACCGAACTTATACAATTAGGCTTGAGTTAATTGCAATTATGTTCAGAAGCATTATTCTGATAATTCGCAATTTACTTAACCATGGAGTCAGTCCACAAGAAGTACCATGATTGAAAACTCCTTATTGTATACTCTTTATGAAACCAATTCATCCAACTGCTTTGTCCAATTACCCTGCCATGTGTGCGTTACCCTTATATGATATCATTGATTCCTTTAAGTTAAATTCGTTCACTCAGTAAAATTTTGTTTTACCTCATTGTTACCATTGTGTCATCTAAATGACTAATATGATCACTTTCAACTAATGGATGTGATAAATTGCTCATTTGAGAACAAGCAACTCCTGACCATGTTCCATATTTATCATTTCACATAATGTCAATAAGAGGATATCGTTAACTCTTTAATTGAGCTATGAATTTCATTGTTACTAGTAAAAACATGTCATACACAAGTCATGTACCCAACATATCGGCTATAGGCTCAATCATCTTTAGAGCACAAACCTCCATTTATATCAAAGCACATGAGTTACATATGCATAGTGACTAACTCAGGATTTAGGTAAGTCACACCCTGAACGTCACAAGTGAATTAATTTACAAACAAACTCAGAATTAATTCAACTTGGGTCCAATCCAATGTATCATTCTTCTAATGAGTACATCTATGTCTCTACCTATGGAGTCAACTGTTCTAATAGCCAAGACTAGCCATCTCTCTAATTGGAATTGTAGACGGCATAATAATCCTTCTGAGTGTTTGAATCAAATGCTCACTTTGATTCTTTTATAGGATTACAAACTCATTTAGATTATCTACTGAAGAAAGTTGTATTTCTAGAAATATAAACATTCTTACAGTGCCATTTATTGTAGCACCTCCTAACCCATATCCGTCCTTGAAATAGGGTTACAGAGCATTTATAACACCCCTCACATATATTCATTGACGAAATAGGGCTACGAAGCATTTCCGGACTTATTACACAATTAAACATATGTTTATCATACATTTTTCCATTTCAAAAATATAAAACATTCATATTCATTCATAATGTCCCTAATACGAGCTTATGAGGACCAAAACATCATTCAGGGTGGTTCGAAACTAAACCGATAACTCAAGAAATTTTTACAAAACTTAGAAAATTTTTCAAACTACAGGGGCCACACGCCCGTGTTACTGGCCATGTGGACATTTGAAATAGGACCACATGGTCATGTCTGAACCCGTGTAACTCCCTGACTTGGGTCACACAGCCAACCACACACCCGTGTGATCAGCCCGTGTGTCATTTCAAAATGGCCTCACATGCCCATGTGCCAGGCTGTATGCTAGGCCGTGCCAAACCTATAGGGTATACTGACTTATGCCACACGACTAAGTCACACGCCCGTTTTCTAGACCGTGTGGAGATACTGACTTGATTTTTAATTCAACACCAGGGGACACATGGCCGTGTAACCTGATCGTATGTCACACACGGTTGAGACACACGTCTGTGTCTCTGCCGGTGTGGACAAAAATAGGCTATTTACCAAGCCATCTTGCCACCCAAATTTTGCATACACCTACACCAAACCAAATGGTACATAATATGGAAAAAATACGCAATCAATGTAACGCCCCAATTTTCAGGAATTCTGTGAATGTTGGCATAGGTTTAATTATGTTAGTGGGCCTCTAGAAGGCCCAAGCTTAAGATAGAACCCAGCAATTTTAGTTAATTTTTGTTCCATAAGAAAAATGGGGTGAAATTATGAAATAGAACCTATATGAAAATGTTTGAAAATGCTATAGGCTAAATTGAAGTGGCCAAATAAATAGGAGTGCAAAATAGGAGGATTTGCATGACAAACCTCCCATTTTACATGAAGTGGCCAGCCATCATGTTGTTGTAGACAATATGAGCACTTGATATCCATTATTCATGGTACAAATTGATAATGGGTTAGGTAAATGTTCCATGATAATGGATTAGGTAAATATTCCATGATAATGGGTTAGGTAAATGTTCCATGATAATGGGTTAGGTAAATGTTCCATGATGGGCATTTCATGTCTTTTGTATTAAAGAATTAAATGGATGAAATATGAAATTTTATTAATAAAAAAAAAGGGTGAAAAGAACAAAGTTTTGTCCATCTTTGTTCATCATAGCCTAAAGTTAGGGAAGAGAAAGGAGAGGATAAAGCTCTTGAATGTTCGGTCACTTGGGGAAGAAAATTGAAGGTAAGTTCTTGGTACCCTGCTTCTATTTTGAGGTTCATGAGTTCTTCTTGATTCTACCTTAACTCTTAAAGCATATTTTGGTTTTTAGTTGTGCTGTGAGCATTTAGTCATGAAATAAAATGAAGGAAATGGTTGTTGTTTCATGTTCTTTTGATGAAAAATGGAAGATAGGTGAAGTTGAGCCAAACAAATGAGCATGCATGTGCCTTAGATGCTAAGGGGAAAAATCGGCTAACATGTTGTGCTTTAAAATGATGAAATGGAGATTATACTTAAGTAAAATCATAGATATGTGATGATTGATTGGTGATATACATGTTTAAATAACAAGCATGCAAGTTAGGTGTGAAAGAGTGATTTGGTAATAAATCTGCTTGGGACAGCAGCAGTAACGTGATTTTGGAAAATCACCATAAATTGTGGGAGATGAGTTAGAAGCTGCATAAATTATGTAATTAAAGCTTAATGAGTCTAGTTTCAAATGGAATAAACAAGAACATATTTTGAATTCTGTACAATGAGAAATTTGATTCGTAATGAAGAGTTGTCAGATTAGTCAAACAGTGAAACATGGGAAACTTTGAGAAAAATCTGGTATTCATTGGCTAAACCAACAATTCTGAAAATTTTATGGATAGAAGATATATGAGTCTATTTTCAAGGAAAATTAACGGCACTTGATTTGGAGTTTCGTAGCTCTAGTTATAAATGATTTAGTGACTGTTTCTCAGGAAGGCAGCTTGCAGTGAAATTATGATTATGTGGTAAACATTGACAAAAATTTGTTAATGAGTTGCTTATTGTTTTCTTATAAGCTTACTATGATCTGTAGGTGTGGTTGGCCGAATAATGTAAGGGGTTAATACGTAGTTTGTATTTGAATAGTTAGTTTAACGTGTTAGTAATCCAATTGTAGGCAGTTCGTGTGTGGATCTCGGTAGCATATCGTCGCAAACAGGTGTGTAACTAACACCCTCTTTCTTAGTCTGGATCGGTAAAAGTCGAAAAGTCGAAATGTCGAAAACCGGTATTTTGTAGATTTGCGAGTGTCTAATGCTCGTGAGGTAAATCGATTCTTGTTTTTGGTAAGCTGCAAAATTTGGACCGCAAAGTGCATGATTTACGTGCCTCGATATTTTTGGGCTTAATGGGCCAAAATTGGAATGATGGGCCAATCGGCCCAATTCGTAAGAACCCTCGATGCGTGATTCATTAGTACGTGAAAAGTAGGAATATGCATGAAAACCCTAAAATAGATAAATTATTGAAATACCTTTAAAAGTGGAAAATTTACGCTTTACCCTAGAAGATAAATTACCAAATACCCCAGGTTAAATTGACCTAAATGCATGTTTGATCGTTGTCATTTATGCATGCCATGTTGTTATTATTTGATGCATGGGATTGGGATATTGACGGAGGAAGTACGAAAGTGGCTTGTCCACGTCTTTGGAGGCTTTGCCTCAATTTCATCGTTAACTTAGTAGCAAGGTCGCAATCGTGGAGTGTTAAATGGGTGGGTTGAGCTATTCCCCACATGGAGTGTAGGGCTGGTACGGGTGGAGTGTAGTGGTTGGTGGGTTGAGTAATCTCCCCAAATGGGCTTGTATATGTTATTGATGCTGCATGTATTTTGAAATGGGCCTATGGGCCATATCATTATCTGAATCTGAGGCTAAGACCCATTTATTATAATCTAAAAGGGCTCGTCCAAGAACATCATACTGAATGGGCTTAGGCCCAATGGCTTGAGCTGACCTGGGCTTTGAATGGGTTTTCCTTACACACTGAGTTTCCCCAAACTCATCCCTTTTATTTTCATCCACGCAGGAAATCCCCAACCATAGTGGGCTTGGACCTGTGAGGGAATTCGGAGTGGCCACCCGTTCTAAAAGTTTGATTTTCTTCTGGTAAACTGGACATCCTTTTATTTACGTTTGAAGTTTTGGGTTTTTAAATGTAATAAGGCCGCTTAATTATTTTTGAGGGTTTTAATATGTATTACTAATATAGGTATTACTTATTTTAACTGTTGAAATTGGATAGCTTTAGGGCGCGTTTTCAAAAACAACAATTCATTTCAAAATAACATGACAACAAACAAAGCTTCCGCAATGAAAGTATTTTCCAAAATTAATCACTTTTCCTAAAAATGACTTAATCAAATCGATTTCCTAGAAATATCCATGACGTTAAGGTGTGGCAATGGCGGTATGCATGTCTAGGATTGGATCCGAAGGGAGCTTGGTACTTAAGCAGTCCGATGGACTCACCACCTCTTTTCCGGTTTCCTACCTGGTCTACAGCTTCCATTCACTTTAACTTAAAACACTAAGTAAGTTTTTCTGGACCAATAATATAAAATGTTTTGAACGCTTCGATGTGGCATGTCAGATCCGGTCATGACGTCTGGGCCGGGTTTGGGGTGTTACATTTAGTGGTATCAGAGCCTAGGTTGCAACAACTCGGCTGTGTAATGGGTTTACAAAAAACAAAGATTTTCAAAAACAATTTTTTTTGCGAAAAATGCAATTTTTAAAATTTAGATATTTAGAATGTGGCATTCCGAATCTCCGGCCCAAGCCTGTAAGTATTACTCTAAACTCTTCTGAATATTTTTCTGACTTATCATGCATCTTCAAATCCCGCTAAGATACTCTAGATAGGATGATCTGAAACCATAGGAAAATCGATAAGAGATCAAATCGTAGCTAGACTTCGATTCGCAAAAACAAACTCGAACTATCATGTCGATTCATAAAACATCTATAATAAACACTGGAATATTAATTGATGCATAAAAATTCGTAATCAAGATAATACGATATGAGTACAAGAGGCCGTGGACGGAGCCGAGGAAGTGCTCGAGCGAGATCTTTGTCTTCGAGACATATGTCGATGGTGGATGCACCGGTACCACCGGCAACAGAGGTAGAGTCTCATGACCGCGATGCCGAGGATGATTCCCTGTCATAGGCAATGCTTCGTGTTCTGGAAAGGGTTTCCGGGACAAGTTCGAGCAACGAAATTCGAGGATCGATTTCTGAACGACTCCGGGCCAACAGAGCGGAGATCTTTAGGGGTGCGTCTGGTATAGCCCCGAATGTGGCGGAATATTGGTTGGAGGCCACAGAACGGATTATGGACAACTTGGACTGCTCTGAGGAGATTGTGAGTGGGGTATCTGTACTAAGTCATTTGAGTCACTCGGTTAGAGTAGACAAACTGTATAGGGATGTACCCTTAGAAACTCAAGGGAAGATTTTCCCTGGAGATTTGATGGAGTTACCGTTCGGAGAGTTTGATCTCATTTTGGGAATGGACTGGCTTGTTAAGCATAAAGCGACTCTGGATTGTTCTGTTAAACGAATGGTGTTAAGGACCATAAAGGATGAGGAGGTTATGGTGATAGGTGATCGAAGGGATTATTTGTCCAATGTGGTGTCAGCATTAAGAGCCGAGAAGTGGATTCGGAAAGGTTGTGAGGCCTATTTGGCATTTGTAAGTCAGTCGGAAGAGGAGGGACTGACAGTGGATAAGGTTAGGACCGTAAAGGAGTTTCAAGATGTTTTTCTAGAGGAGCTTCCAAGATTGCCTCCGAACCGAGAAGTTGAGTTTGGAATAGATTTGTTGCCTGGAACGGCACCCGTGTGCATCGCACCGTATAGGATGGCACCGAAGGAGTTAGTGGAGTTAAAGGCTCAAATTCAAGAGTTGTTGGATAGGGGCTTCATTAGGCCAAGCGTGTCTCCATGGGGAGCACCGGTGCTATTCGTGAAAAAGAAGGATGGTACGATACGGATGTGCATTGATTATCTCCAGTTGAACAAACTGACGATTAAGAATAAGTATCCACTGCCAAGGATTGACGATCTGTTCAACCAGCTTAAAGGAGCTTCTATATTTTCCAAGATCGACCTCCGATCTGGATATCATCAGTTAAGGGTCAAGGAGGCAGATATCCATAAGACGGCATTCAGGACTCGATATGATCATTACAAGTTTCTGGTTATGCCATTTGGACTGACGAACGCTCCTGTAGCGTTTGTGGATCTGATGAATCGTGTTTTCCAACCATGTTTGGATTAGTTCGTAGTCGTCTTTATTGACGATATCCTGGTATATTCTGAAACTGAAGCGAAACATGATGAGCATCTCTGTATAGTGCTGCAAGTGTTAAGGGAGAAGGAACTCTTTGCGAAGTTCAGCAAGTGTGAATTTTGGTTGAGGGAGGCAACCTTCTTAGGACATGTGGTCTCTGCTGAGGAGATTAAGGTGGACCCTCGAAAAATTGAAGGGAATTTGGAATGGAAGCCGCCTAGGTCAGTGTCAGAAATACGGAGTTTCCTAGGACTGGCAGAATACTGCAGAAGGTTTGTAGAAGGTTTTTCTGTGATGGCAGCACCTCTAACAAAACTCATAAGGAAAGGAGTACCGTTTGTATGGACTAAGAAGTAGCAAGAAGCTTTTGAGAAGTTGAAGAAAGTTCTGACTGAAGCACCTGTGTTAATTCAACCGGAGACTGGGAAGGATTTTACTGTGTACAGTGACGCATCACACGTGGGTTTGGGCTTTGTGTTAATGCAAGAGGGTAAGGTGGTTGCATATGCATCACGACAGCTTAAGCCTCATGAGGGGAACTATCCGACTCATGATTTAGAGCTAGCAGTAGTGATCTTCGCGTTGAAAATCTGGAGACATTACTTATATGGCAAAAAGTGTATCATATACACGGACCATAAGAGCCTAAAGTATCTTTTAACTCAGAAGGAGTTAAACCTTAGGCAACGAAGATGGGTAGAGTTTCTTAAGGATTACGACTGTTCGATCGAGTATCACCAGGAAAGGCTAATGTGGTAGCTGATGCTTTAAGTCATAGAACCGTATCTGATCTGAGAGCAATGTTTGCTCGTTTGAGTCTGTATGATGATGGTAGTTTTTTGGCTAAATTGCAAGTAAGGCCAACCTGGGTGGACTAGATTAAGGAAAACCAGTTGGAAGATGAGTCTTTGGTTGCTCGTTTTCAACAAGTTAAGGAAGGGGAAACTTCTGAGTTCGGTTTAAATGGTGTTGGAGTTCTGTGTTTCCGAGGAAGAATTTGTGTTCCGAGAGACTCTGATTTAAGGTAGACAATATTGAAGGAAGCTCATGGGGGACTATGTGCCATGCATCCTAAAGGGAATAAGTTGTATCACGACTTGCGAGAATTGTACTGGTGGCCTGGACTTAAACGAGAAGTAACAGAGTTTGTAAGGAAATGTCTGACATGCCAGGAAGTGAAAGTTGAACATCAATTACCTTCTGAACTGTTGCAGCCAGTGAAGATACCACTTTGGAAGTGGGAGAGGGTAACCATGGACTTTGTGAGTGGGTTGCCTTTGACACCATCAAAGAAAGACTCGGTGTAGGTGATTGTGGATAGGTTGACCGAATCGACCCATTTTATACCTGTTCGTACTGACTTTTCACTTCAAAAGTTAGCCAAGTTGTATGTGGCGGACATTGTGCGACTTCATGGAGTCCCAGTTTCAATTATTTCTGATCGGGATCCAAGATTTACATCTCGGTTTTGGCAAAGGTTGCATGAGGCGTTGGGGACGCGATTGAATTTTAGTACGGCTTTCCATCCCCAGACTGATGGTCAATCGGAAATGGTTATTCAGATTCTGGAGGACATGTTGAGGGGATGCATGATTGACTTTCGAGGTAGTTGGGAGGATTACTTGCCGTTGGCAGAATTTGCGTACAATAACAATTACCAGGCGAGTATTCGAATGGCACCGTATGAAGCACTGTATGGACGAAAGTGTTGTACACCTAGTTGTTGGACCGAACTAGGAGAGCGACAAGTTCTTGGACCAGAGTTGGTAGCTGATACTGAGGATAAGGTCAGAATAATTAGGGACCGGTTAAAAGAAGCATCTGATAGGCAAAAGTCGTATGCAGATTTGAAGCGTAAGGAGATTGAGTACTCAGTAGGTGATATTGTCTTCTTAAAGGTTTCTCCTTGGAAGAAGATATCAAGGTTCGGTAAGAAGGGCAAGTTGAGTCCGCGGTTCATTGGGCCTTATAGTGTGATGAGGCCTCTGATGATTCCTAAATCCGGGCTAGCTTTGATTTCACTATAAATCACAGAAAAATAAACAATGTAAGCTATAAAGCTTAGTAAGCTCGTATGATAATAAACTCATCTTACCATACAAACACAATATAAATAATTGATCATATCAATATACAACTCAAATAAATACACAAACCTATCACATATTCAATCACAAGGTTCAATGAGAATTTCACAAGTTTCTTCGATTCAAAGCTTATACGGTTCATGTACATACTTGTACCATCTCGTATCAATCTCATACACATCCATATCTTTCATATACCAGTTGAACCATTTGGAATACCATCAAATACTCGAGAAATCTCGCACCCTAAGTGCCACATACATAGCCGAAGCTATCTCAATCTCGTATCACATATAATGCTCACTCTCGAGCTAACAACGGGTCTGCTCACACAAGCTGACAGTCATGATGAAGCTACACGATGCTGCTCACACAAGCTGACAAGAATTAGCAACACATGCCAAATAACTCAGCGACCGATAGGACGTACGGATCAGCACCCAAATCACATAACCCTTAATGACATGTCATTAGTATCCTAATCTATTCCTAAGGTTCAACCGGGATTTCATATTTTCCGAATCATCATCAAATATGTCCCCAAAGTTGTATTCACAATTTATGCAATATCAAAACATTTAAAACACAAATATCACAATGCTTATTACATATGAACTTACCTCGAATGTAAAAACGACAAAGTAAATCGACTAATCCAACACCTTATCTTTTCCCCGATCTAAATCTGAATTTCACTTTTTTTGAGCTATATAATATCAAATTTAGCTTATTTAATCATCAATCAATTCAATTTAGTCCAAAATACACATTATAGAAACTTTACACTTTTTTCCCTAATATTTCAACATTTTTCAATTTAATCCCTAATTGACAATTTTGTCAAAAATCACTTTACAAATGTTGTTTATCTAACAACAAACATACATTTTCTATCATTAAACATCAAAATACACCAACATTCATCAATGGAAAAACCCTAAACCTTTAATATTTTTGCATATTAGTCCCTTGGCTAGCTAGATTAAACTGCAACGATCTCAAAAATATAGAAATCACAAAAAAGGGGACAAAAACCATACCTAAATGGACAACAATGCTTTGGCCGAATATCAAACCCTAACCATGGCTTTTTCTCTCCTTTAAATTAGGCAACGAAGAAAATGAATGCACCAAAATTTTTGTTTTGTTTTATTTAATTAATCTTTAATAACCAAATTACAAATTTAACCTTAATGATAAACCTTTAAAATCGCCTAACTAATGTCCATCTTTGTCCACTCATATTAACAGTGGTATAATTACCACATAAGGACCTCCACTATTTAATTTCATAGCCATTTTGTACCTTTAGCTAATAGAACTCAAATTTTGCACTTTACGCGGTTTAGTCTTTTTTATCAAATTAAGCACTCAAACAATAAAATTTCTTAACAAAATTTTCACAAAATCATAATATCATGCTGTAAATATTAAAATAATAATAAAATAATTATTTCAAAACTCAAATTTGTGGTTTCGAAACCACTGTTCCAATTTGACTAAAAACAGGCTGTTACAGCATTACTGGACTTTTCAAATCAAATACGAATAGTAATTCTTATCATATAGCATACACATCACAAATTAATCATATTGTCCCTTTTATATGCTTTCAAGGCTTTAAATATGCATTAGAAACAAATCGGGACTCAATCGGAAACTCAGAAAATTTTTCGTGAAATTCCAAAAATTTTCCTCCAAAATTTTTCCTTGGTTCAGGGACATGTTCGTGTGACCCTATGACATGCTCGTGTTTCAGGCCATGTCCTACCTTGTGTAACTCCCTAACTTATAACACGCGGCCAAGTCACACGCCTATATGATAGCCGTGTGTCTCACACGGTCCAGTCACACGCCCGTGTGCAGGTCAAAAACCAAAAACCAATTGTTCAACCAATCCAAATCACAAACAAATACATCTAACCATGTCAAAACCATTAACCTGATGACCTAACTCATCCAAATTGCAAATCAATAACTCAATTCAATGAATTCAATTTAAGCTAGGATCATGTTTAAATCATGTAATATTTTTATCATGTTATCTGTATCCAAACTTACCTATTTATCTAAACACGCATGTGCAAATTATTACCAAATAATCTTCTTGAAACCAATTATGTAACACCCCTTACCCGTATTCATCGCCGGAATAGGGTAGGAGGCATTATCGGAGTTTACCGAATTAATTTTTCGTTAATACGAGTTAAATACTATTTATTTACTAAAACATGTCATGGTGTCCTTTAGATGGGCCTCCAAAGCCCAAAACATACTTCGAGACCAGACTAGAATTAAATCGAAACCATAGGGAATTTTTCGCAAAATCCCAAAGTGTTTTTTTTTTTTTTGCTCAATATAACCCCTTTATAAATATCTAACCTTCCCTGCAATTTTTAAAACCGAGACCAATCCAACCAACCAATTCATTTCAATCAATTTAATACAAAATTATACTTCTATTATAATTATACTATTTAACTTACTCATCATTCTTTACTTTAATGTATATTCATTAAACAAGTCTTAATATTTATACAATCACCAAGCCTTATACATGCCATATAAATCAAAAAGGAAATTTACAAAAGCTACCGGAGATAATCTGGATAGTGTGATCCTCTGTGTTGATCCGATCCTCCGTATACTTCCACGTCAATCTACAAGAGACATTGAATACACTCAAATAAGCTTATAAAAGCTTAGTAAGTTCATAGGCATAAAACATAAATCTTACCAAATATTTATACACTTATACTATATACACAATTATTAAGTTCACCTGTCAATCACAGTCATTGGTGAGTTCCCTATATAAACTCACTACCACTTATCCATTTCCATTAATTCTTTTGGGCCTATTTGTCATATATCATTCTTTAACCAAATTAGGGAATGGTAAAGGAAAATTGAGTACTTCACTTTCACTTTGCCATAGTATAACTATGGTCTTGCATATGATCACTTATCACTTTTTAAAATCATAGTCACCTTACGGTCTTACATCGATCACATTTATCACTTGTCATTGATCGATAAATGTAGCTAAAGCTACCACTTATCACTTATCACTTGTCATCGATCGATAAGAGTAGCTGAGCTACCACTTATCATTTGTCACTTATCATCGATCGATAAGTGTAGTGAGGCTACCACTTATCACTTGTCATCGATCGAAGTACTCAAATCCGACATTCCACTCAATTTGATCATTTATTCGATTTTCAGGTTGTTATTTTATTTTCTATTCATCAATAAATATATTTCATCATACATTATATAATTCATAAAATTAACATATAATCATTAAACTTCAACCATATGAACTTACAGGTCGATTTGTAAAATTTGTGAAAATTCGTGGACTAATCAGCTACTTTTTCTTTTCCTCGACTTGCTTCGGGTTCTCGATCTATCATTGTAAAATCATTCATTTATCAGTATTGACTTCATCTTCAACCCGCTTATAAGTAATATTATCTATAATTTAATTGTTGACTTATGTATATTCCAATGTTGTCCATTGGTGTCATAGTCACTAGATTATTTTTATCTTTAGCTAAAGAACTCCAAATTAGGATCCTCTAATTTTATCTGAAACTAGACTCATATATCTTCTTATCATAAAATTTTTAGAATTTTTGATTTAGCCAATAAATACCGTTTATTCTTTAAAGTCACCCCTGTTCTGCTGTCTGACAATTCCAACCCTTTTTCACTAAAAATTAATTATCTCTTCGTACAGAATTCGGATGATGTCCATGTTTGTTTCTATTGAAAATAGACTCATTAAGGATTTTAAAAATATAAATTTAAGACCATAATTAATTTTCTCCAATTTTTGATGATTTTTAAAAGTCAGAACAGGGGATCCCGAAATCATTCTGACATTGTCTCACAAAATCTATTATATCTCATAATCTATAATTCCGTTGCTTACACCGTTTCTTCTATGAGAAATTAGACTCAATAAGCTTTAATTTCATATTTTTTTCATCTTCTAATTCGATTTCTACAATTTATGATGATTTTTCAAAGTTAGACTACTGCTACTGTCCAAAACTGTTTTAGTGCAAATGTTGATTTCGATTTTTGCCCCAAATTTCACAGTTCATACAATTCAGTCCTTGCTCAATTAATCCCTCAATGAAGCTAATTCTTCCCAATTAATGCTTTACCTTAACATTATAAGTTATTTCACAATTATTTAAATTTAAAATTTCCACATAAAACCCTAACTTCAAACTTTTTCACCTTTAGATCCCAAACATTCACTTTCTATTCAATTCTTTCAATAAAATCAGCATATAAACAATTTAAAACTCTAATTCCATGCTAAATCATCATATAATTCCAGCACATATTCATATCAACTTTCAATTTCTTTCATAGAATCAAAAACTAATGAATTCAACAAGTGGACCTAGTTGTAAAAGTCATAAAAACATAAAAATTTCAAGAAATAATCAAGAATTGAACTTACTTGCAGTAAAAATATGAAAAACCAGCTTAAGAAAACCTTTCTATGGTATTTTTACTGATGAGAATGCAGAAAAAATAATGAGAATTCTAGATAATTCCACTTTAGTCCTAGTTTATTAAGTAAATTTTTGCAATATTCCAATTTTGCCCTTAATTCATCAATTTTCCTGTTGATTTCATGCACCTTTCCGTCCAGCCCAAATAGACCTGGGGTCTATATTCCTTTTAAACCCTCTTTCTTTTATCATTTAAGCTATTTAATCATTTCCCATAATTACATTTGTTACAATTTAATCCTTTTTATTCAATTAACTATCGAAACTTTAAAATTTCTTGACGAAACTCTAATACTAACTTATTAACACTCCATAAATATTTATAAATATATTTATGGCTCGTTTTAAAAATTTTCAAACTCTCGATATCTCGTTTCCGATTCTAATTTAATTTTTTATTTCCAGTACACTATTCGCTATTTCAAAAATTTTCCTAACTTCACACTTAACTTATATTCACTAAATTATTAATATTTTCTACTCATTTGTCGGATTTAGTGATCTCGAATCACTATTCCAACACCACTGAAAATTCAGGCTATTACAATTCTCCCCCTCTTAAGAAATTTCGTCCTCGAAATTTATTACCTGAAAATAGGTTCGGATATTGTGATCTCATTGATTCCTCTGTTTCCCAGGTTGCCTCCTCCACACCATGTCGATGCCACAACACTTTTACTAACGGTACCTGTTTGTTCCTTAACTCTTTAATTTCCCAAGCTAGAATTTTCACCGGTTCTTCTGAATAAGTCATGTCCGGTTGGACCTCTATTTCCGTATGAGGAATTACATGTGACGGATCTGATCTGTACCGTCTCAACATAGACACATGAAACACGTTATGAATCTTTTCAAGTTCCGGGGGCAAAGCCAATCTATAAGCTACCGGACCGATTCTTTCAATGATTTCATACGGCCCAATAAATCGTAATGAGTTTTCCCTTTCTACCGAACATAAAACTTTCTTCCACGGTGACACTTTCAAGAATACACGATCACCCACATTAAACTCTATATATCTTCTCTTTAAATCTGCATATGATTTTTGTCGATCGGAGGTAGCTTTTAAACAATCTCGAATAATCTGAACTTTTCTTGGTTTCCGAATCAAGTCCACTCCCATTAGTTTCCGTTCACTTAATTCGACCAATATAATGGAGTTCTACACTTTCTTCCATCTGAGCTTCAAATGGTGCCATTTTAATACTAGTTTGATAACTATTATTATAAGCAAATTCGACTAAAGCTAAATACCTTTCCCATTCTTGCCAAACTCAAGTACACAACACCTTAACATATCTTCTAAAATCAATCACTCGCCTCGATCGCCCGTCATGCGAGGATGAAAAGTCGTCTTGAAATTTAATTTAGTGCCCAAAGCCTCCTGTAATTTATTCCAAAATCTCAAGTAAATCTCGATCTCGATCCGAAATAATAGATCTGGAACTCCATGTAATCTCACAATCTCAGAAATATACAATTCCGCTAACTTCTCCAATGAAAAATTTGATCTGACTGGAATAAAATGTGCCGACTTTGTCAATCTATCAACGATAACCCAGATTGAATCTTTCTTTTTCAGAGTCACAGGCAATCCTGATACAAAATCCATCGTAATGTGTTCCCACTTCCATTCAAGAATCATAATAGGTTGTAATAAACCCGTTGGTACTTGATGCTCTACTTTCACTTGCTGACAGATTAGACATTTTGCAACAAATTCACAAATCTCTCGTTTCATACCGTGCCACCAAGACATTCTTTTTAAATCGCAATACATTTTGTACTACCGGATGAATAGAATACTTACTATTATGAGCTTCAAAGAAGAATATCATTTTCAATTCGAATTATTCGAACACAAATTCTATTACGATAACGCAACATACCACCATCATCAACGCTATATTCGAACTCAAATTATCCCGAACCGCTTGTCGTTTCAAAGACTAGTTTCGGATCATCACTCAGTAATTCACGGATCCGTTGAAGGAATGTAGATTTTGCTTTCAATTACGCTATCTTGAACCATCTTCATTAATGAGACAAATGAACATTCATTGCTCAAGTGCAAACAATGATGATTTTCGCTAAGTGCACCAAATGACCACATTAGCTTTCCACTCGGTGATAATCAATAACAAGATCATAATCTTTCAATAGTTTGAGCCACCGTCTCTCATCTCAAGTTTAGCTCTTTCGTGTCATCAAATATTTCAGACTTTTGTTATCGGTATACACATAACATTTTTCCCCATATAAATAATGTCTCCATTTTTTAAAGCAAACACAATCGCGCCAACTCCAAATCATGGATAGGGTAATTTTTCTCGTGTGGTTTTAATTGCCGAGAAGCATATGCCACTACTTTCCTCGATCGCATTAAAACATAACCCAAACCATTTAAAGATGCATCACTATACACAACATATGGTATACCGATTCGGTTGAGTTAACACGGAGCTTCACAACATTTTCTTCAATGGTCAAAACTTTGTTGGCACTTTTCAAACCATACAAATTCAACATTCTTACGAAGTAGTCGAGTCATCGGCAAGGCAATCATTGAAAAATTTTTAACAAATCGGCGGTAGAATCCCACTAATCCCAAGAAACTCCGCACTTCTGTTACGTTCTTTGGTGTTTTCCAATTCACCACTGCTGACACTTTACTTGGATCTACTCGAATTCCTTCAGCTGAAACAATATGACCCAGAAATTCAACCTCCTGTAGCCAAAATTCACACTTGCTGAACTTTGCATACAACTGCTTCTATCTCAAAGTCTGTAACACACTTCTTAAGTGTTGTGCATGATCAGGCTCGGTCTTCGAATAGATCAGTATATCATCAATAAATACAACCACGAATCTATCCAAATAAGGTTGAAAATTTTGATTCATCAAGTCCATAAATGCAGCAGGAGCATTAGTTAAACCAAATGGCATTACCAGAAACTCGTAATGACCATACCGAGTTCTAAAGGCAGTTTTTGGCACGTCACATTCTTTAACTTTCAGCTGATAATACCCAGATCGAAGATCTATTTTTGAAAACACAGCAGCACCTTTCAACTGATCGAACAAATCATCAATGCGGGGCAAAGGATATTTGTTCTTGATTGTAACCTTATTTAACTATCTGTAATCTATACACAATCTCAACGAGCCATCTTTCTTTTCACAAACAAAACAGTGCACCCCAAGGAGATGTACTCGGTCTAATAAACCCTTATCTAACAATTCTTGTAATCGAGTCTTCAACTCTTTTAATTCATCGGTGCCATTCTGTATGGTGTTACGGATATTGGAGCTGTTCCCGGGATCACATCAATCACAAACTCAACTTCACGATCTGGTGGTAAACTCGGCAATTCCTCAGGAAACACATCAGTAAATTCATTAACAACTGGCAACTGTTTCAACTTTGATTCAGAATCCCGAATATCAAGAATGTAAGGTAAATATGCTTCATTACCCTTCCGTATTAGCTTCTGAGTTGAAAAGGCTGAAATAATTCGGACATTATCTTTCATATTTCCAAACTCAGCCGAAATCATTTCTCCTATCTGATTTTTCAAATCAATCCGTTTCTCTCGACAGTTTACTACAGCGTCATGTTTTGTTAACCAATCCATTCCCAGAATAATATCAAAGTCCCGAAAGGGTAACAACATCAAATCAGCAGGGAATTCACAGCCTTTCACTTTCAGTGGACAATTACGACATATTAAATTAACCATCACACTTTGACCTAATGGATTAGTGACTTGTATATCATAATTAGTGGACTCAACAGATAATTTCTTTTCAGATGCTAGCATAGTACAAATATATGAATGAGTAGACCCAGGGTCTATTAATGCATAAACAGTAACATCATAAAGATAGAAAATACCAGCAATTACATCAGGAGCCGTAGCCTCTTCCCTTGCTCGAATGGCATAGGTACGTGCTGGTGCTCTATTCTCTGATTGACTAACTCGTTCTCTTATACTCGAACGGGTAGCCCCTGTAGCACTGCTCTGGCCCGAACATCTACTTCTTTGGGGAGTGGTTCTCTGTATCTCTTTCTGATCCACTTCATCTTTTTGTAGCTGGGGGCAATCTCGAATAAGATGATCAGTAACCCCACATTTATAACAAGCCCCCATCTTAGTCCTGCATTCACCGAAATGATGTCTTCTACAATATTGACACTTAGGCCGGGGAGTATTCTGAACACTGCTCACACTTGCTGTAGGTCTATCAAATACCTTGAAATCAGATTGTCTTGATCTACCTCTACCCAATCTCCCGGCACGGATGTAGTTCGACTAATTTCTTCTTTAGATTTCTTCACCGGCAAATCTGAAAATGACTTAGAAGCACCTCTTTTAAATGACTCTTTATTTTTCCGATCTCTTTGCATTTTTCTGTTATATACTTCTTCAAGCTTCTGAGCACGGTCTGATAGAACAACGAACTCTCGTATTTCATTAGCCCCAATCATCATTCTAATCTCATCATTTAACCCTTTTTCAAATCTGATACACATTTCTTCTTCGGTAGGTACAATGTCTCGAGCATATTTGTTGAGGTAGACAAATTCTCTTTCGTATTCAGCCACTGACTTATTTCCCTGTCGTAGATCAAGAAATTCTCTCTTTTTCTTATCTAGATATCTTTTCCCCACATATTTCTTTTTAAACTCATTCTGGAAAAATTCCCAAGTAAGCTTTTCTGCAGGTACTACAGCTTCCACAGTTTCCCACCAATTATATGCTTCTTCTTTTAACAATGAAACGGCACATCGTAGATAATCTTCCGGAGAACAAGTCATCTGTTTAAAAATTCTTACCAAACTTTGTAGCCAATACTCAGCTTTTACAAGGTCATCATCTGATCTCCCTCGAAATTCCTCAGCTCCAAACTTCCTAAGCTTTTCGATCGGAGAACGTTTACTAGTTTCAATTATTGAAGGAGGTGGAGGAGCAACCGGAGGTACCATAGGTGGTGCAGTAGGGGGAGGAGGTGGTTGAGACTGACTTCTTTCTTGTATCATCTCCTTATACCACTGATTCATAACTCCATAAATCATATTTTTAAGTTCTCGCTCTCGCATCATAGAGATTGGAATATCACTACTTGTTCCTTGTTCTGGAGTCTGCACCCTACTATTAGCTTCCTCCTGTTCAGTACGTTCAAGTCTATCTGACATCTTTATAATCGGAGAGTATCTATAAAAATGACAAAGATTAGATCGGATCATACACATCACACTATCACAGATTTATATGGCATGTATTTCTAAACACTTTACACATAACACATGTTTTGAGAACCGGCTAAACCGGGCTCTGATACCACTAAATGTAACACCCCTTACCCGTATTCATCGCGGAATAGGGTAGGAGGCATTATTGAGTTTACAATTAATTTTTCGTTAATCTGAGTTAAATACTATTTATTTACTAAAACATGTCATGGTGTCCTTTAGATGGGCCTCCAAAGCCCAAAACATACTTGAGACCGGACTAGAATTAAATCGAAACCATAGGAATTTTTCGCAAAATCCCAAAGTGTTTTTTTTTTGCTCAATATAACCCCTTTATAAATATCTAACCTTCCCTGCAATTTTTAAAACCGAGACTAATCCAACCAACCAATTCATTTCAATCAATTTAATACAAAATTATACTTCTATTATAATTATACTATTTAACTTACTCATCATTCTTTACTTTAATGTATATTCATTAAACAAGTCTTAATATTTATACAATCACCAAGCCTTATACATGCCATATAAATCAAAAGGAAATTTACAAAAGCTACTAGGAGATAATCTGGATAGTGTGATCCTCTGTGTTGATCCGATCCTCCGTATACTTCCACGTCAATCAACAAGAGACATTGAATACACTCAAATAAGCTTATAAAAGCTTAGTAAGTTCATAGGCATAAAACATAAATCTTACCAAATATTTATACACTTATACTATATACACAATTATTAAGTTCACTGTCAATCACAGGTCATTGGTGAGTTCCTATATAAACTCACTACCACTTATCCATTTCCATTAATTCTTTTGGGCCTATTTGTCATATATCATTCTTTAACCAAATTAGGGAATGGTAAAGGAAAATTGAGTACTTCACTTTCACTTTGCCATAGTATAACTATGGTCTTGCATATGATCACTTATCACTTTTTAAAATCATAGTCCCTTGCCACTCTCTTACATCGATCACATTTATCACTTGTCATCGATCGATAAGTGTAGCTAAAGCTACCACTTATCACTTATCACTTGTCATTGATCGATAAGAGTAGCTGAGCTACCACTTATCATTTGTCACTTATCATTGATCGATAAGTGTAGCCGAGGCTACCACTTATCACTTGTCACCGATCGTAGTACTCAAATCCGACATTCCACTCAATTTGATCATTTATTCGATTTTCAGGTTGTTATTTTATTTTCTATTCATCAATAAATATATTTCATCATACATTATATAATTCATAAAATTAACATATAATCATTAAACTTCAACCATATGAACTTACTCGGTCGATTTGTAAAATTTGTGAAAATTCGGGGACTAATCATTACTTTTTCTTTTCCTAGACTTGCTTGGGTTCTCGATCTATCATTGTAAAATCATTCATTTATCAGTATTGACTTCATCTTCAACCCGCTTATAAGTAATATTATCTATAATTTAATTGTTGACTTATGTATATTCCAATGTTGTCCATTGGTGTCATAGTCACTAGATTATTTTTATCTTTAACTAAAGAACTCCAAATTAGGATCCGCTAATTTTATCTGAAACTAGACTCATATATCTTCTTATCTTAAAATTTTTAGAATTTTTGGTTTAGCCAATAAGTATCGTTTATTCTTTAAAGTCACCCCTATTCTGCTGTCTGACAATTCTGACCCTTTTTCACTAAAAATTAATTATCTCTTCGTACAGAATTCGGATGATGTCCATGTTTGTTTCTATTGAAAATAGACTCATTAAGGATTTTAAAAATATAAATTTAAGCCCATAATTAATTTTCTCCAATTTTTGATGATTTTTAAAAGTCAGAACAGGGATCCTGAAATTATTCGACATTGTCTCACAAAATCTATTATATCTCATGATCTACAATTCATTGCTTACACCGCTTTCTTCTATGAGAAACTAGACTCAATAAGCTTTAATTTCATATTTTTCATCTTCTAATTAGATTTCTACAATTTATGATTTCAAAGTTAGACTATCGCTTCGTCCAAAACTGTTTTAGTGCAAATGTTGATTTTGATTTTTGCCCCAAATTTCACAGTTCATACAATTCAGTCCTTGCTCAATTAATCCCTCAATGAAGCTAATTCTTCCCAATTAATGCTTTACCTTAACATTATAAGTTATTTCACAATTATTTAAATTCAGAATTTCCACATAAAACCCTAACTTCAAACTTTTTCACCTTTAGATCCCAAACATTCACTTTCTATTCAATTCTTTCAATAAAATCAGCATATAAACAATTTAAAACTCTAATTCCATGCTAAATCATCATATAATTCCAGCACATATTCATATCAACTTTCAATTTCTTTCATAGAATCAAAAACTAATGAATTCAACAAGTGGACCTAGTTGTAAAAGTCATAAAACATAAAAATTTCAAGAAATAATCAAGAATTGAACTTACTTGCAGTAAAAATATGAAAAACCAGCTTAAGAAAACCCTTCTATGGTGTTTTTGCTGATGAGAATGCAGAAAAAATAATGAGAATTCTAGATAATTCCACTTTAGTCCTAGTTTATTAAGTAAATTTTTGCAATATTCCAATTTTGCCCTTAATTCATCAATTTTCCTGCTGATTTCATGCACCTTGCCGTCCAGCCCAAATAGACCTGGGGTCTATTTGCCTTTTAAACCCTCTTTCTTTTATCATTTAAGCTATTTAATCATTTCCCATAATTTTACATTTGTTACAATTTAATCCTTTTATTCAATTAACTATCGAAACTTTAAAATTTCTTGACGAAACTTTAATACTAACTTATTAACACTCCATAAATATTTATAAAAATATTTATGGCTCGTTTTAAAACTTTTCAAACTCTCGATATCTCGTTTCTGATTCTAATTTAATTTTTTTATTTCTAGTATACTATTCGCTATTTCAAAAATTTTCCTAACTTCACACTTAACTTATATTCACTAAATTATTAATATTTTCTACTCATTTGTCGGATTTAGTGATCTCGAATCACTATTCCGACACCACTGAAAATTCAGGCTATTACAAATTATCATTGTACATATATGTTTACACTCAACCAATATGTTTTTAGAGACCTCTATTTTACCTCTCATCATTCAATCATATCAACATTATAAGGCAATCATGCAAACACCACAATACCAAACACAAATTAAATGCATGACAAATTTTAACAAAACACCTATAGACTAACATTTAGTCAAAATAACCTATACATGGCATTATAACCAGAATCAAGTCATCAATAATTACCAATAAAACCAATGGATAGTGTGATATGGCTTTGATAAACTTTCAACTCATTTGAGCTTCCAATAATCTGTAAAGTAAGTGAATAAAAAAAATCGTAAGCAATGAATGCTTAGTAAGGTCGTATAATCTTTAATCATGCTAATTCATTTCAAATATAAAATTTATACATATCCAAAAATAATCCAATATTGTTACCATTATACTCATAATACTATATTCATTAATCACAAGGTAAGTAAATCTATAGTATCACGCATATACTTATTACCCAAGCTTAGTAAAATTTTATATAACTTTAACTTTTCCACACTTATTCCATATACATGTCATACAAGTCATATGCATATCATTCGGCCATGGTCACAAATTAGTGCATTTAACCAAAGCCTTTTTCGGATTGAACACATAATAAGTCATTCCATAAGAAATTGCATAACTTAAACCTTACCATTCTCTCATGAGTACTAACTTATTTTCACTTAAATACTTATCATTTCAATACTTCAAATAAATAAACATATTACTATTCAGTTAATAGCTTGGCACTTGCCTAAACATCAAGCAACAACAATAATTAGCATACTTGCACATCTTACATATAAATTCAATATTGATAAACTTATTTTCTCGACATGTCACCATATACATGCTTTTCTTGTATCAACATATCTAAGTTAATCACATATTTACATATCACTTTTTAATATATTAAGTAAATATCATTTCATGTCATGTTTCAATATATCAAGTAAATATCTTTTCCAAGTCACGTTTCAATATATATACCGGTAATAACCATAAGTTTTTCAATATTAATTCATTATATTTATAGATCACTCATAGCACATTCAATTTTTATTTAATTTACTATCTCAAATGGCTTTTCACAATTTAATACACAATTCATATGTCTCATTTTCATTTCACATTTGATATTATCAATTACGATTCATAATATCATTTCATTTAATTTCCCCTTTTAACGCGACTCGGACTCTGACGGATACATGAATCCAACCAAAAACACACCAGTTTGGCACCCAATGCCTCATCAGATAATTTGAAGTAGTAATTTGACACTCTGTGTCTCATCGGCTATGCCGAAGTAATTTGGTACTCTTCATCGAATTTATCCGAAGTAACAAGTTTGACACCTAGTGTCTCATCGACTCGAAGTCGAAGTAATCCCTGAACACTTCCAATCCTATGGCATGCCAACTATATCCGACTCGACCCGGTACAATTAATAGGGTTTAAAATAACTTTTCAATTTCAACCAATATTCATTTCAATTCAATAATCACAAATCCTCAACAATTCAATTCAATATCATAGTATCAAATACTCACCTCATTCCACTTACCATACACATGAAATAATAATTACAATAATTAATATTTCATGTACCATCATTTTTATGAATTTCGTGTATATTTAGTTCGATAACAATTCAGAATCATTTATATACATAATTATTAGGAAAGTTTCATATACATAAAATTTTCCATGACACTAGCCAAGTCTTTCCGAATCGAAGAACAACTTACGAATATGAGTATATCGTTTTCTTTGTGCCATAGTCCAACTATGGTTTTACACATGCATTGCCAAGGCCCTGCTGTGGTCTTACATTGTAGTGTCATAACCTAGTTATGGTATTTTCATTAAAATGCCATAGCCAGCTATGGTCTTACATCTAAACATTTCCATGGTCCAACCATGGTCCTATCCGTCAATTCATTCTTTATCACAAACGATGGTACTCAAATCACGCGTTTAATTTAACCCGAACATTCATTTTAAATTCATTATATAATAGTATTCCTTGTTTTTAACTAATAATATAAATAAATACATAATATCATCCATTAATTCAATATAAATATCAAAATTCAACTATATGAACTTACCTGGGGTAGATTGTGGAAGTTGTAATAATTCAATGACTATTCGGCTAATTTCTTTTTTTCACGTTTGTCTTCGGATTCTTGATCTATAATATAAAATTATTCATTCATTAGCATCTAATTCACTTTAAAATTTATACATTTCAATTTTTGAAATTACACATTTACCCCAAATTTTATAGCTTTTACAATTTAGTCCCTTCTCAATTACCCTATCAATTGAGCTATTTTTTCTCAATTGACAATTTACCTAATTATTTTAGGCTACCATACAACCATTGATATTCAGAATTTCAATACCAAACCCTAATTCTTAACTTTTTTCGCAGTTTGGTTCTAAAATCAATATCTATCAAAATTACTTAATAAAATCATCAAATAACAAAATTAAAGCTTCAAATCCATGTTAATTCATCATAAACATCCAACACTCATAAATGGTAACTTCCAAAGTTACCCATAAAATCAAAAACTAATGAATTAGATAGTTGGACCTAATTGCAAAAGTCTTAAAAACACAAAAATTACAAGAAAAAAATTTAAATTGACTAACCAGTTGAAATTTGAACCCAAGAAGTCCCTAAGGCCGTGCCTTCCTTTCTTCTTTCTCTTTTTCCTTTGCTTTTTATTTTTCTTTCTTTTTCGTTTGGTTTTCTATTTTGTTTCTTTCTTTATTTGTTTGTTATATTATTATATAATATAAGATATAATATATAATATATATTTATACTTAAACAGTAAGAATATATATATAATAATATATATAATAAAATAATAAATATCTAACTTATGTCGCCTCAACTTTAAGAATGGCATAATTGTTTCTTTAGTCCCTTTAATTTTTCTTTAATCTATAATTTAACTTTCACCCTATATACAATTTAGTCCTTATACCTAATTATTTTTAATTCAAGCAAATTCATTTAACTGACACCTAATTAACTATACAATTAGCTTCATAAATATTTATTAAAAATATTTACGAGTTTGATTTACGGGTACGGAGTCTCAAGAATGTAATTTTTTTAGTCCTTTTTAATTAATTAACTATCCAAATGTTAAAATTTCCTAACGAAACTTTAATACTAACTCAAAGACACTCTATAAATATTTATAAAAATATTTAAGGCTCAATTTATAAAATCGAGGTCTCGATACCCCGTTTTCTACCCAATTTACCTAATAAATTCTCCTAAATCACAAATCATTAATTCAAAAGTCTTCCTAAAATTACACTTGCCTCGTAAATAATAATTATTACAATTTTTAAACTCACTCGTCAGATTTAATGGTCTCGAACCACTGTTTCTGACACCACAGAAAATTAGGCTGTTACACTTATCACCAGTTTGAACTTAGACAATCAATGAACTAATATTTGCTTGTCACAATTTTGCTATGTATGCAAAACATTAAAGACAGAAACACAAAAGATATAATAGTGAAATGTGAAATTAACTTTATCTATTTATTCGTTGTTCAAATACATAGAAAGCAATTGCATGTTTACTACAAAATGCACATATTTCCTAATAGGTAGCTCTAATTTTTTATAAGTGTTTCACTGGACCACCAAGGCTTTAAGTAAATGGCCTTCTCCACATATTCCACAAATTGAACCAGTTCAAAAGGGTCAAATGAGCCCCATTTAATCGATTGAATTCCACGGGATGCTCTTTGTGCAATCGTCACGGGCTTTCATCCGCGACTTGTGACATTCACCCCCGCCCATTCTCACAATACTCTTGTTGCATCCTCAGAATGACACCAATATGACTTACCTCGGAACGACTCCAATGTGACTTCTCTTGGAACTTTCTTGATGCCTCAATTGATTCCTGACTAGCTTCTCTATCAGGTAGTCCCGCCCCTCGAAACACTTACCTTGGCTTTCGTCATCTCCTAACTTAAATTGTCTCTCTCTTTTTTGGAACATCTCATTCACAAGAGTCCACCGCTCTTACTTGCCTACATTGGGACTTGCCTCTATCAGGATCCCCTTGATCCACACAAATAGGTTTCGACACACTCACCTTGAACATTGGGTTAACCTTGAGTATTCTTGCCAACTCTAGTTTGTAAGCCTCTCGTCTTACTCGCTTTAGAACTCTAAAAGGGCCCTTATGTCTTTGTAAAGTCAACATTAAATAAGTGTTTGAGATGTACCTTGCTTGTTGCATATGTTCCTTTCAACTGCGCAATTTGCACCACTACTTTTCTCCTAAAGTTTGATGCACAACCCACCTCTCTTATAACTGGAAGCCCCATTGATGATTCAATAGGCTTCAAATCAGTTTGTCAAACCTTTAGCCTTTCCAATGGGGCCTATGTAACACTCCGATCTATCAAGTTAATATTCTTCCCACAATGAACATCTTAAATTAACTAGATTGCCAACAATACCCTGGTCCCTCCCCTCATGTCTCAACTTATCGACATAATGCATTATTGTCGAGTATCCAAGATATGCATGCAATCCTAAAAAAGAACCAACAGAGCATTAATCTTGTTAAGAAAATTTAAGTCAAGAATATAGTCGTAATCATCTAAGTGAATTACCTCAAAATCTTCCATACCTTTCTACTGACCGATCTGTAGCTCCACTTCTTGTGCTATTCCTGTAATTGAAACCTCTT
The DNA here is from genome assembly GCF_025698485.1 of Gossypium arboreum. Lineage (NCBI taxonomy): Eukaryota > Viridiplantae > Streptophyta > Magnoliopsida > Malvales > Malvaceae > Gossypium > Gossypium arboreum. Next base: position 102,813,067 of record NC_069070.1, on the reverse strand, counting down.
AGAAATTTACAGTCTTGATCCTCTTGGTCAATTTTCTAACTGATATACTAAGTTTACCCACAAATTTCTCTGATATAAACAAGTATGATGCCCCTTTATCAATAAGAACACTCTTTCTTTAACCTGCGATGTTGATGTTCATATACATCAACCCTTTCTACTTGCAACCCCTATTTGCTTTCACAAAATTAAGTATCATTAACCCAAGATTTGAATTCCTACTCTCATTGGGCTCTATTTTCTCTCATTTATTGATTGTGGATCGCTTAGATTGCTCTATATAATCTTGCATTCTATGCGGATTACTACATAAGAAGCACTCTACTTACTTCTTTTCATTCTCTTTACCTCTCTTGGCTTCAACACCATGTACAATCCAACCAAGCCTCATTGGTGCTTTTTCTGATTCATCATCCTTTTTTATGCAGAAAATATGGATTGTTTTAAATAGTCTCTTACTATACGTGAACCGTCACAGAAGAAGAATTGTATCTCTTTCTTCTTTTCCTTCGGGTTGTTGGGTTTCCCCTTCCCATTTCATGTAGCACCCCAAACCCGGCCCAGAAGTTATGGCCGGATCCGGCATGCCACATCAAAAACATTAAAAAAAAAATTTCCATTCTAAGTCCAGAAAATCGTACTTGATGTTCAAAAGATTAATTCATTAAGGGTTAAAGTGAATGGAAGTTGTGCACCAGGTAGGAAACCGGAAAAGAGGTGGTGAGTCCATCGATCGCTTAAGTACCAAGCTCCTTCGGATCCAATCCTAGACATGCATACCGCCATTGCCACACCTTAACGTCATGGATATTTCTAGGAAACCGATTTGATTAAGTCATTTTAGGAAAAGTGATTAATTTTGGAAAATACTTTCATTATGAAGCTTTGCTTGTTGCCGTGTTATTTTGAAATCAACTGTTGTTTTTGAAAACGCCCTAAAGCTATCCAATTTCAACAGTTAAAATAAGTATTACCTATCTTAGTAATACATATTAAAACCATCAAAATAAATAAGCGGCCTTATTACATTTAAAAGCCCAAAACCTCAAACATAATTAAAAGGATGTCCAGTTCACGGAAGAAAATCAAACTTTGAGCGGGTGGCCACTTGAATTCCCTCACGGCTCCAAGCTCACTATGGTTGGGGATTACTGCGTGGATGAAAATAAAAGGGATGAGTTTGGGGAAACTCATGTGTAAAATAACCCAACCATAGTCTAAATCAGCTCAACCCACGAAATGAATAAGTTGGCCTTAGCCTGAGCGAATTGAATAAAGCCCATAGGCCCATAATGTAACGTAATGATATTACATGTTTATGCGAAACCCAACCATATCCAACCGTATACACCCCGTACCAACCTTACACCGTGTGGGAGACAACTCGACCCACCCAACCGCTACACACCACGAATTTGCAGCATGGCTGCGAGAAGAATAATGTGACAGAGTCACGGATCTGATAATTGTGGCGAGCCACTGTATCAGATATATGTGGCGAGCCACCAGATCGATATTTGTGGCGAGCCACCAGATCGAATATTTGTGGCATAGCCACCGAACGCTTCCTCCATAATATAACCCATGTCCCCATGCAATGATATATAATCATGGCATACATCATACGTAATCGATCGTCATGCTTTTCACCAAAATTAACCCTAGGGGTATAACAGTAATTTTGCACCTAGGGTATAACAATAATTTTCCATACATAGGGTATTATAGTAATTTAGCTACTTTTATGGTTTTCATGCATATCCTAACTATTTATGTACTATCGAACACTTACCGCACATACTTATCAATTGGGCCCATTGGCCCATGAACCCGATCTTTGGCCCATTAAGCCCAAATTATCAAAATGTACGAAATAAGCGCATCGCAGTTTATTACTTTAGATTACCAAATATACAAACCCAACTATCTTACGAGCATTCGCACACTCGCAAATTCCCAAAATAATTGACTTTTCGGCATTTCCGCTTTTCGCTTTTGCCAATCTAGTCTATTAGAGGTGTCGATTACACACACATTTGCTGACGATATCTTGTGAGATCCACACACGAACCGCCTACAATTGGATTACTAACACGTTAATCTAACTATTCAAATACAAACTACGATTAACCCCTTACAATATTCGCCAACCACACCTACAGATCATAGTAAGCTTATAAGAAATCAATAAGCAACTCATTAACAAATTTTTGTCAATGTTTACCACATAATCATAATTTCACTGCAAGCTGTCTTCCTGAGCAACAGTCACTAAATTATTTATAAATAGAGCTACTAAACTCCAAATCAAGTTCCGTTAATTTTCCCTGAAAATAGACTCATATATCTTCTATCCATAAAATTTTCAGAATTTTTGGTTTAGCCAATCAATACCAGATTTTTCTCAAAGTTTCCGATGTTTCACTGTTTGACTAATCTGACCACCCTTCATTACTTATCAAATTTCTCATTGTACAGAATTCAAAATATGTTCTTGTCTATTTCATTAGAAACTAGACTCATTAAGCTTTAATTACATAATTTATGCAGCTTCTAACTCATCTTCCACAATTTATGGTGATTTTCCAAAGTCACGTTACTGCTGCTGTCCCAAGCAGATTTATTACCAAATCACTCTTTCACACCTAACTTGCATGCTTGTTATTTAAACATGTATATCACCAATCAATCATCACATATCTATGATTTTACTTAAGTATAATCTCCATTTCATCATTTTAAAGCACAACATGTTAGCTGATTTTTTCCCCTTTAACATCTAAGGCATATGCATGCTCATTTGTTTGGCTCAACTTCACCTATCTTCCATTTTTTTCATCAAAAGAACATGAAACAACAACCATTTCCTTCATTTTAATTCATGACTAAATGCTCACAACACAACTAAAAATCAAAATATACTTCAAGAGTTAAGGTAGAATCAAGAAGAACTCATGAACCTCAAAATAGAAGTAAGGTACCAAGAACTTACCTTCAATTTTCCTCCTCCTAATGACCGAATACTCAAGAGCTTTCTCCTCTCCTTTCTCTTCTCTAACTTTCAGCTATGATGAACAAAGATAGACAAAACTTTGTTCTTTTCACCCCTTTTTCTTTTAATAAAACTTCATATTTCATCCATTTAATTCTTTAATACAAAAGATATGAAATTCCCATCATGGAACATTTACCTAACCCATTATCATGAAACATTTACCTAACCCATTATCATGGAACATTTACCTAACCCATTATCAATTTGTGTCAATTTGTACCATAAATTATGGATATCAAGTGTACATTTTGTCTACAACAACATGATGACCAGCCACTACATGTAAAATGGGAGGTTTGTCATGCAAATCCTCCTATTTTGCACTCCTATTTATTTGGCCACTTCAATTTAGCCTATAGCATTTTCAAACATTTTCACATAGGTTCTATTTCATAATTTCACCCCCTTTTTGTTATGGAACAAAAATTAACTAAAATTGTCGGGTTCTATCTTAAGCTTGGGCTTTCTAGAGGCCCACTAACATAATTAAACCTATGCCAACATTCACAGGATTCCCGAAAATTGGGGCGTTACATTTCATGGTTTCCCATTTCTACTATTATTGTTGCACTCAACTTGACTTTTTTCATCTTCCCCACTATTTCCCTTCTCGTTGGGCTGGGAAAACTTGAACTTCTCTTTCCTCTAGACAAGATTGATCAAGGGCTTTGCTACGATCATGGATTTTAACAGTTTTTAGACCCATAAACATTCCAATTCATGTTTAACTCACGACTTCAACCCATCCATGAAATAGAAGAATGCTTCTTTCTCACTCAAATTAGGGATTTAGAGTATCGATTCACTAAACTCCTTCACATACTCTCGAATTGTGCTTTGTTGCTAGAACTAGTGCAACTTAGATCAACCTCCTTTTTAGCATATTGGGGATAAAATTGCTTCTTAACCTTTTTCTGGAACTCCTTCCAAGTCTCAATTGCAGCCTGACCATGCTTTTCATTTGTGGACCTAAACTGCCACCATAAAAGAGTGAAAATAGTAAAATATCTAACAATAGTATTTACCTTAGCATCGTCATCCTTGATGCCCACAACACAGAAGATTGCTCCATCTTCCACAGCAAGTTATTCACCTCTCTTGCAGACCTTGCCCCCTTAAACTTTTCAAGTTAGGGTACATCTATCTCAAGGTTTAGTGTTGCACCCAACACTCCTCTACCCATGGTGGCTTGACACACAACAAGCTCTCCTTCGAACTCCTCAATTCTTGTGCTCAAAGCCCTCTTCGTGGTCATTGCTTCCTCCTTCAAAGCCCTCACCATGGCCTCAAGAGCATCACCCTTTACTGTCAGCTTATCCGTGGTGGAATTAAGCACCCCTCGCATCTCTTCCACATTGGAACCGAAAGGCTCCAATATAGATTCCATTAGTTTCTATTCCATTGAGTCCAATTCTGCTATGCGTCCCTCGTGTAACGTCCCCTAACCCCATACCGTCGCCGGAACAGGGTTACGAGACATTACCAACAAGATCAAAGACAATACGTACATTAATTAAATATAAACGTTCAGACTCATCATAATTTTAAGATGTCGTCCCTTTAATGGGCCCTCGCGGTCTAATATGAACAGTAAAATCAATTTGGAACTAATTTTGAATTACTACGAAATTTTCTTTCAAATTTCAAATTCATACTATATACCATTGCCAACCATAATTTACTTATTTTATCAATACTTTCACAACCTAAATGACTCTCATAAGACATCCTACATACATGCCATTACCAATATTCAACGGTCTAACCTTAACCTGCGCATGGAAACAAACCGTATGCTGAGTATACACTCAGTGGTATTTCTATAATCCGAACACTTAAACAATTATAAAACATATTAATTTTTATATATTGAACTATTCAAACTCAATGAGTATTCAAACATTCACTTTCCAACCAATGTTTTGGTCTACTTTAAATTCAAAATCATTTATTATTTTTCAATAACAATTAATCAATCAAGAATATTCATTAATAACCAAATCAATCGAACGATTATTTATTCAAGAATATCGGTTATTCGGTAACAATCAATTATTCAATAATAATCGTTTATTCAAGAACAATTAAATTATTCAAGAATAATCGATCTTTCCAGTTCCTTTATTTACCCTATTAACATGACTCGGACTCAGACGGATACACGGATCCAACCAACACACCAATACGGCACATAGTGCCTCATCGGCCGAAGCAACAATAATAACAATAGCAATACGGTACACAGAGTACCTCATCGGAACAAATCCGAACGATAAAGATGCGGTACACGAGTACCTCATCGGAACAAATCAAACAAGAATAAAGAACGCAGATATGATAATAATATCCGACACACAAAGTGCCAAATCGATAATGATAGAATTAGTAATAAGAACACTAGTCGGCACATAAGTGCTCGATCGATAAGTTTCAAAAACCCGTACTCTTTCATATCCTATGGCATGCCAACTATATCCAACTAGCCCGACTAGTTAATAGGGTATTTAATTCACTTTTCAGCTTTCAATTAATTCATATTTTAATTAATTAATTATATTTTTTTCCAATTCAATATAATTCCATTCACTTTTCACTAATAAATATTCAATTTCACAATAAACACATGTTCATAATTATTTCACCACATTTTCAAATCAAATCATTTCAATAAAACACAATACCAATAATTCATACTTTAATTATTTACCATAACATTCAATTAAAATACAACAATTATTAATTAAATTCACCCTTCAATTTCAATCAATATTCATTTTATCTCAAATAATTTAATCAATGCACCTACCATACATAATAAATAAAAAATTCAATAATTAAATATTAAGTTCAGGTTATAGAAATACAAACCGAAATTTTTGAGCTAACTTCCGTTGAGTTTGTCTTGTCCTTTCTTAGCCGAGATTTCCGGTACCACATTGACTACGAAATTAATACAATTCATAATCATTAATACATTACTAATTTATATCTTGAGTTACAGAATTCTAAATTAAGATCCGCTAATTTTTCCTAAAACTAGACTCACAAATCTTCTTACCATAAAATTTTCAAAATTTTTGGTTCAGCCATTAAGTACAGTTTATTCTTTAAATTCACCCCTATTCTGCTGTCTGACAGTTTCGACCCTTCTTCACTAAAAATTAATTATCTCATAGTACAGAACTCAGATAATATTCCTGTTGATTTCTCCTGAAAATAGACTCATTAGGGATTCTAAAAATATAACTTTAAGCCTCTAATTATTTTTCTCAAATTTTTGGTGATTTTCCAAAATCAGAACAGAGGAACCCGAATTCATTCTGACCTTGTCTAACAAAATTCATTATATCTCATAATTTACAATTCAATTGCTTATACCGTTTCTTCTATAAGAAACTAGGCTCAATAGGATTTAATTCCATATTTTATTCATCCTCTAATTCAATTTCTAAAATTTTTGGTGATTTTTCAAACTTAGACTACTGCCGCTGTCTAAAATAGTCTTAGTGCAAAATGTTAATTTTCTACTTTTAATTTCAATTTAATCCTAACTAAATTCACTTACTTTTCTATCTTAATTCATACTTTATTTCTACTCAATTTTTAACCAAACTTAGACAAAATTATCTATTTTTCATCATAAAATCATAATTTCAAAATTCTTTCAATTTAGTCCTTAAAGCATAAAACTTATGAATCACTTTACAATTCAATCCTTATTTCATTTCTAACTTGAATTTCTATCAATTTAGCCCTTAATTCATCATTTTACTCTGAACATTATCTAGAAATCTAATAACTTTCAAAATATCAACTTAATTTCATCAAAATCTTGTTCGAAAGTTTCTAAAACATCAAAATTAAGTAAAATGGCTAAATTGACTTACCAATTAAACTTTCAAACTTTGGAATCTCAAATTTCCCTTTTCTCCCTTTCTTTCTTTTCTTTCCTTCCTTGCTCTCTGTTTCGTTTCATTCTGTTTCTTTTCTATCTTTTTTTTTCATTTCTTTTTCTTTTGTTTTACTTTATATATATATATATATATATATATATATATATATATATGTTAACTTAATAAATATCTAATTAATATCAAATATTTATTTTACATTTGTATCCATTTATTATCCACACACTTGTCATAATTTAATATATTTATTACATAAAAATCTTATAATATAAATATTTAATTAATAAATATCTTTTATAAATAATAAATATCTACTAATAATTAAATATACATATTACAAATGTATGTATTCAATTTATTACACATGTATTTTATAATTACCACACATTTGTCACTATTTTAATTTATTTCATAATATAATATAATATTAATATTAATTAATAATTATAGCAATAATTTGATATTTAAATAAATATTTATTTATTATCAAATACTTGTATTACAAATGTGTATATTTTTATTTATACACTTATATCGATCATTTTCATACACTTGTCTTTCTTTTATTTATTTATCATATATATCAATTTAATAATAATAAATACATTAATACTTACTTAAATAATAAGTAAATACATACATGTATTACAAATGTATGTACATTATTTGTCACACATGTATTTTATTTTTATCACACACTTGGCACTCACTTTGGCTTTTTTGCTTATTTAATCCCTCAATTTTCTTTATTCTATAATTAAACATTCACACTTCATTCAATTTAATCATTTTATCCATTTATCCTTAATTAAGCTAAACTTACTTCATTAAACTCTAATTAATCACTCAACTAACTTCATAAATATTTTTAATAATTATTTACTAATCCATTTTTTCAAAAACGGAGACCCGAATATACATTTTTCTGATAACCTTAAAATTCGGGTTGTTACATTTCTCCCCCCCTTTATAAATTTCGTCCTCGAAATTTACTTGAGAGAGGTGGGGGTATAAATACAAAGATCTCGCTGTTTCTCTCAATTCCCGTATTGCTTCCTCAATATTATGACATTACCGCTCAGGCTAGTATCTCAACCGACTCTTTTTCATACTATAGATTACATCAAATCTCAATATCCTTTGTCAATATAACATGCAAGAGATCTGATCTATATCATCTTCTGAGCTTCAAATCATGAAAAATTATCGTAAACTTTCTGTAACTTCAGAAGCAAAACCAAACAATATTTTACCAGTCCGACTTTTCTACAACTTCACATAGCCCAACAGAATAAGAACTTAATTTCTCTTTCAACCCGATCTTCAAAATTTTCTTCCAAAGTGAATCTCTAAGAAATACCATATCATTAACAAAATACACAATATCCCAACGTTTCAAGTCTATATATAATTTCTGACTGAGAAAAATGCTTTCAGTCTATCTCGAATCACTTTCGTTCAATTTCCATATAGAATTTCCGATAATCAAATACTGTTTTTAAACTATCTCGAATTATTTTCATTTTTCTTTAGTTTCACGAATCAACCAGCTCCGTATATTCTTTTCTCATAGTATTCAATCAGATCCCATGTAGTTTTATATTCATAATCATTCAGAACTTCATACAGTGCTGAAAACAGTTATCACGTACCCAGAACTTCTTGTACTTGTTCTATAATCAGAGTATAAACCACGTATCTCAATCAGAAATAATAGAAACCACCATACCATGTAATCTGATAATCTCAGAAACCTATATTTTAGACAATTATTAAGTAAGAAATGTATTCATACCTGAATAGAATATGCAGACTTTGCCATACCTTCGACGATTGTTCAAATATCGTCTTTCTTTTTTTGAAGATCGAGATAATTCCAATTCAAACCCATAGAAATTATATCCCATTTCCATTTTGATATCCTTTCTAGTTGTAACAATTCTGAAGGTATCTGTATTTGATATAAACATTTACATACAATTTCAAAGTATTGCTTTTCTTTTCCCAGTCTTCAACACATCTATCTCAAATCACTGTACATCTTATTCTTCCAGAATGCATAGACATAGTACTACTATAATTTCACGCAAATTCTCCTGTATAAGTTCTGAATCCCTCTGTTCAGCTTTTATTTCTAAATTGCAAACAACAATCATATCCAATCCGTAATGTTTAGTCAGAAATCATCTGTGCACTATACCCATTTAACCGATAACTTATTACCACATTTCTGAGCTTCGCAAATCTGCTATAAAGAAATCGGTTTAACCTTTATCTCTACCAAAATTGATCCATCTTCAGATGATAACAGTCAGATGTTCACAGCTCATAACACAAAACAAAGCTTTCAATTCTGAATATACATACATTCATTTGTCTTTCTCGGATGATAATTAATTATCATATCTTGATCTTTTAATGCAAGAACAATAACTACCACGTCCGAATCAGGTATCAAATAATTCTTCCCATGTGATTCTAACATTTCGTAACATAAACCATTAGTTCACTTTTTTTTGCATCAAAACACGCTATCCTCAGAAATCACAAGTTTCTTTACCGTGTTTCGGATCGAACCGAACTAGTGCTTCGATTAATCGAGCTTTCAACTAATCGAACCTTGCTAACGTCTATCAGATCAGTCTAATTCCACATCTTTCTGTAATAACTGACTAGTTTTAGAAAACCTCGATTTCAAATATATTTTTCACTATCATCTCGGTCCACAAAATCTATAGCACATTCAACTTCTTCAATCAACGATGTTCGGCAACTCTTCCGAAACATATCAGAATTCTCTCGCACTATTGCCACTGATTTAAACCTTAACTTAAATACTTTAATATTCAATACATAAATAAGGTAAATACCATGAACCTTTCTCTGGCACACTTCTGTGTTGACATAATTAATATCACAATAAACAAATCATTCAATCTTCTCTTGTTCAAAACAAAACATTTTATCATCCTGAACTTGCAACATATTATACTTCTGCTTATAATTTATCTCAAACATAATGCAAAATTAACCATTCCATTCTCAGAATCACATCAAACAATAATAACATCAAATCGATCAGAAAATAGTACCTTAGTATAATTATCAGATAGTTCATGCGATTCTATTAATCAATAAATCTTGACTGAAAAATTGATACTTCAACCAAAAATTCAATGAACTCAACAGGCAAATCTTTAATGGATGTTTGTAATGACATCCGACGAGAAATATCTTCTTTTATACGATTAACATATGCCGTGGTGATGTTCATGCTCCGATTTTCAAGAAGTCCTTTATCACACTTCGACTATCACCGTATTTCCGAGTTACTGAGTAATCGCCTCGATAGTCGTGTTATTGGTCTTGAATTCTGAATAATATCTTTTCAATCTTTCTTCGAGCAATCACTAAAATAATATTCAGAAGAATCATATCTAATCACATATTCCACTCTTTATTCTACATTCTTCAGCTTTATGTCTCCATTTAAACCATCTTCAAACCACTTGTACATTATAGTTTCTATCAGAATATACCCTCTGATATACTTATTTAATTAAACAAATTCCCTTCATACTCAGTTACAATCATATAACCCTGTTTAAGCTTCAAGAATCCTTTTGCATCCCTGATCAAGAAATCTCTAACTGATATATGTATATTTCTTTCAGGACTCATTTCAAAAAGTTTCAAATAACCCTTTCATAGTCACAGCATAAATCAATATTTTCCACCACTAATAAATTGAATCTTTTAGTATAAATACCATACCTTCCTAACATTTATTCGGCAAACAAAACAATTCATTTATAGCCCTAATAATATTCTCTAACTAGATTTCATTTCTTTCAAAATCATTTTCAGCTATAATTTTCAATTCTTCCACACTATATGTACAGATTATTAATAGCAGATATCTTACCCGTTCAGACAAATTCTGTACCTTGAAGCACTTCAGGAACCGATTGAGAAATAGGAGGGGCAAATATCATAACAGATACAGCTTCTTCTATTCACTGAAGAGCATCGGTTATAATTCTAAACAGTTACATATTATCTCTTTCTCTATTATTATATTATTCAACACACACTCAGTGGACACTCAGTGGTTAATTACTCATTAAGTTATTACTCAGTGTTGTCAATTCAGTTTTTATCTAATTCACGAGGTTTTTCGTTTTCAGTATACATTTCAAGATCAATACTATCAATATTTTCATCTAACATTTTCACTACAAAACAGAGACAAACAAATATATCAGCATCCGGTCCCGATTCAATTTCAACTCAATTATGACGTGTACCTCTAGACTCAATTTCGAGTTCGATTTAGCCTGAGAATCGGCTAAACTTGATAGCTCTGATACCATTACTGTAACGTCCCCTAACCCCATACCATCTCCGAAACAGGGTTACGAGACATTACCAGTCAGTACAGTACAATACAGACATTAATTAAATATAAACGTTCAGACTCATCATAATTTTAAGATGTCGTCCCTTTAATGGGCCCTCGCGGTCTTATATGAACAGTAAAATCAATTCGGAACTAATTTTGAATTACTACGAATTTTTCTTTCAAATTTCAAATTCATACTATATACCATTGCCAACCATAATTTACTTATTTTATCAATACTTTCACAACCTAAATGACTCTCATAAGACATTCTAGGTACATGCCATTACCAATACTCAACATACTTTACCTCATTGAATTCGGGATCAGCCTGGGATGCTGATTCAACGGTCTATCCTTAACCTGCACACGGAAACAAACCGTACGCTGAGTATACACTCAGTGGTATTTCTATAATCCGAACACTTAAACAATTATAAAACATATTAATTTTTATATATTGAACTATTCAAACTCAATGAGTATTCAAACATTCACTTTCCAACCAATGTTTTGGTCTACTTTAAATTCAAAATCATTTATTATTTTCAATAGCAATTAATCAATCAAGAATATTCATTAACAACCATCAATCGAACGCGATTATTTATTCAAGAATATCGGTTATTCTATAACAATCAACTATTCAATAATAATCAGTTATTCAGTAACAATTAAATTATTCAGTAACAGTCGATCTTTCCAGTTCCTTTATTTACCCCTATTAACATGACTCGGACTCAGACGGATACACAGAGAGAAAGAAAAAAAATTAAGGTTCATGCTATTATTTTTTTAATACTTCAATTAGTAAGTGTTTCAATCCTCATTTTTAGTAATTTTTATATTTTTTGGACTCGTATTAGCTTAATCTAACAAGCTCGAGGATTGACTTGTAAAAATGTCAAACGATGTGGATTGTATCATTGTTGAGTTGAGTTGTTTTCTTGAAGCTTTTAAAAGATTTCTAAGTTTTCTTGTTAGATTGGACAATCTTGTAAAGTAGTTTTTGATGATTTTAATGTTTAAGGACTAGATTGATAAAATGATAAAATTGCTTGTACTTGAAAGGAAATAAATGCAAGTAGGGGCTGGTATGAGGCCATGGAAGAACCGGCTAGGTTTTGGTGTAAAAGGAAATGGGAAAATTTCATGTTTGGAGCTTAGGGATTAAATTGAATAAAGGTGAAAAGTTGACGGTAATTTTGTAAAACATTAACAAAATACTAAATTGTATAGAATGATTGATTTTGGCAGTTGATTTTATTAATTCAATGAAACTATTGTTTTAGATCACGAGCGTGTTGACGATCGTGGAAAAGAAAAGATTGCGGAGTAGTTTCTATGCTTTTGCGATTATTGCAAACCATTCTAGTAAGTTCGTTTTATGTATATGCATGGTTATATTCAATTCCTTGTTAATGATATAATCTTTTAGTTCTATTTTTATCATTATTTAAATGTTGAATTGTATTATATATTCAAAAGCAGTGTTATTCAGGCTTAGTGCCTAGCAAGATTAGTGACGGTTTTATTCAGGCTTAGTACCTAGCAGGCTTTGAGCCGGTGTAGTAAATGTTAACGTCTTTTGGAAATTTGGTAATTGATAGTAAATGAGTTGACTTATCAAACTTACTAAGCTTCCTTATGCTAACTCGTTTAATTTGATTTTGTAGGACTCTTGGAATCGTAGCATTGATTGGATCAAATTGGAAGCTCACACAATATCATCCATACCTTGGTAGTCATTTTTTGCTTGTTTTGAATTTGGTTAAAAGTGGCATGTATTAAGAAGAGTCTTGTGGTACTATGATATTTTTTGGTGGAACTAAATGTTATAAATGGTTATTTTGATTTTGATTTTGATTTTGTTGGTGTTTAGGTTGTTTGATTATTTACATGTAGTACCAATGAGAGCAAATTGGTTAGTTGACGAAAATAGGTTGTAAATGTATGATTTTACAATAATGCTTGATACAATTGTGGTGCCTTTGAATGACATATTGGTTAGATGAATTAGGATGTTTGAAATGGCATGTTTAGGTGTCTTTGAGTGATGTTTAGACCCCTTGAATCATGTCCAAATGGTATGGATGGTTAGGTATGAATTGGACTTGAAATGACTTGATTGTAGGTAAATTTTTGGGTTCACACGGCTTGGGACATGAGCTATCACACAGCCATGTCAAATTTTATTGCCTCAAGTCAGTGAGTTACACAACCTAGCATACGGCCTGGCACAAGACCGTGTGTGTCAACTCAAAGAGTTACACAACCTGGTACATGACCTACGACACGGTCGTGCGACCTTACTCGGTGAGTTACACGGGTGAGGACATGGGCTGGGACACAACTGTATGTCCCTTGTTTAAATATTACATAGCCTGGCCACACGATCTTATCACCCCTATTTTCTAATTTTCACAACTTTTTGTTAAAACTTCTGTTTTGTTTCAGTTTAGTCCCGAATTGCTTTTAAGCTATTTTTAGGGCCTCAAAGGCTCGAATTAGGGACAAAATGCTTATGATTGATATGATTTTGGATTAGATGAATCTATTTAAAGATATGATGTTAAATGATTTTTAATTGATCGATAATACTCTGTAACCCTAATTTAGCGACAAAGATGGGTTAGGGGTGTTACATTTAGTGGTATAAGAGCTACGACTTAGACGATTCTCAGACTAAAAGTAGCATGTATAGAGTCTAGAAATACATGCCACTTATTAACTGATGATAGTGTGATGGCTTTTGATTATTTTTGAAATGTTTATATAGATAAAGGATGCCATATGGATCCAATCAAGCAAATTCCAATGAGGTAGAAAGTTTTATTCTAGCTACTGATGAAAGTAGTACTTGAAATGAGCTCAGATTAAAAGAGCCCGGAGATATGGCACCGAATACTTTTCTCCACATAATGCAGAGATGTATGAGGCATACTTAAAGTTAAATTCAGCAGCTCAACAAAGTTGTTCCCTCTATCTTCAAAGTTCGACTCAACAAAATGTTCTGAGAATTACTATAGATAAAGTTAGAAAATGTGGTGCCATGGAATTTTGTGGTAATGTGGACGATGATCCAACCAAAGCCAAGTATTGGTCAAAGCATACTGAGAGGGTGTTCATCGAAGTGATGTGTTCTCTAGAGGATTGTGTACGATATACAGGGTCATGGTTAAAAGAAGAGGCATTTCAATGGTAGTCCAAGTTAACATCAGTAGTATAGACAGAAAGAGTCAACTGGGATTTCTTTAAATCTGATTTTCATAAGAAGTATATTAGAAAATGATATCTGGAGCGAAAGAAGAAAGAATTTCTTGAACTAAAACAAAGGAATAGAACCATGGTCAAGTATGAGAGACATTTTGTACAGCTTAGTAAATATGTTCGTGAGATTGTACCTTCAGAAGAATACATGTGTGTACATTTTGAAGATAGATTAAATGATGAAATCAAAATGTTAGTTGAAGCCATAGAGATACGTATGTTTGTGATTCTGTCTAATCGAGCCCAAAAGATAGAAGAAATTTATCTTAACAAAAGACGAAATGAGGTGAAAACCAATGATTTTGGCAAACGCATTGGGTCTAAAACTTTCTCTGGTTCTCCATAAAAGAAGCCGAGGAAATCCAATAATAGATTCTCAAAACCATCAAAATTTCAGGGAAGGTATCATTCAAAGCAGAATGGCAGGAAAGCTCCAACTCTTTCGGTGGCTAGTACGGGCAGTGTGTGAAATACCAACAGGACAGAGTGCATATATATGCACTACGCTAGTGATAAAAAAGAATTTACCTGTTGAGTCCACTGGTTCCGTCATCAAAGTCACGAACCCTTTAGGTCCTCGTGTTATAGTTGACTTAGTATGCAAGCAATGCCCATTATAAATTCAATGTTATAACTTTCCCACTAATTTAATGTTTTTACTTTTTAATAAGTTTGATGTCATTTTAGGAATCGACTGGTTGAATTTACATGATGCTGTCATTAATTATCGATGGAAAAGGGTTGATATGATATGTTTCGATGGTGAGATAATTCCTATTAGATTTTATAAAACCGATGGTATTTGAAGTATGATCTCGGCAGTGAAAGCGCAGAAACTAGTATGGAAAGGTTGTGATACGTTTTTAGCTTACATTCTAGACTCTAAAGTGCCAGAGAAGAAGGTGGATCAAGTATCAATAGTATGTAAATTCTCAGACGTATTTCCTAAAGAGCTACTGAGATTGCCGCCAGAGCGGTGGAAACACAGAAATTTATGCATTTTTACATATGTTTTTAACTCAAAATCATACAGTTTCGATAAAATTCTTGTCGAAAAATAATTAATTTTTATAAAATAATTAAAGTGCACTTAAAATATGAACATGTTGAATTTTAGTTAATTTTATAATTAATTTTGATGAATTTTGGTTATTTTCGACATATTTGCACATAGGGCGAAAAACAGCTCGGCAGACACTGCTAGAAGTACAAAACCAAGAAGCAATTTGAAGTACCGAGGCAAACTAAATTTCAGCCTAAAACGGTCCAAATTTATATGTATTAATTCATAATATAATTAATTTTAATTTATATCCAATTTAATTTGGGTTAATAAATAATTATTAATTAATTATCAAAAAATGGTCCAATTGAATCGAACCGAGTGAACTGAACCGCCCAAGAAATGGACAGCCCAAAACCGTCCCAAGAGCTGACCCAATTCAGCTTATTAGCTGATCATTTAATCTTGCAAAGAGGCCCTTGAAGACTTGTTCAAGTGTCATCCAAACCTCCCCACAATTGGTGGCGTTGTCAATATGCCCCAAGCCAAATTTAGCAAAGTTGAAACCATCAACCTTGCCACATGTGTGGCCGGCCAAGTTATGGCTCTTTGGCTGATAATTTTAGCAATTTTTAGAAGCCCTCTTCAGCTATAAAAACCCCCTTAGGCTGGTTATTTGAAATACACCTCAATTCATTCACATCTTCTCTCTTCTCTCCACTTTCTCTCTTCTTTTCCATTCTAAATTCTCTTGCTCTCTTGCCGATTTCCTCCCTTGGAAAAGGGGTGTTCATCAGCCATTTTGGAGCAACATTGAAGTGTTCGTAGCAGCTTTGATCAACAAGGACAGCAAAGAACGAAGAACGGAGCAAGCTAGTCAAGCCACAGAAAAACACCGGATTTGATTCTTGTTCCCTATCTCTTTAATTTTTGTTGTTGTTATGATGAACATATCTATGAATATTTATGTTGTTGGAATGGTTAATTTAATCAATTTAGCTTGAATTTAATTCATGTTAGGTTGATTGCATTTTGTAGTTTTAAATTGTTAAAATTATGTTTATGTTGTTATAGGCCTCGGTAAGATGCTTGATTAAGTAAAATCATGACTAAGTTATTCTAGCATTACAATTTTTAGGTAACTAATGAATTAATTATTTAAACGGATTGAAATTGTAATTAATAGACACAGTATTTAATCAGTGCATGTTTAATCATCTAAGGTAGCTGAGGGTTAAATTAGCAACGGTATCTGATGATACAATTGCCTTGCATAACTTGTAGGATTATTGTGATTAAACTGTTTCAAGGTAAGAATACTTTATTACCTCACATAGTCTTTTATGTGCTTATTAAATCGAGTTAATTGTTTGAATTGACATAGGGATATGTTTAAGAGATTATTTCAATTTAATAATTATGTATGTGCTATAACATATTTGTCTATTAAGATTTGTGTAATCGATTGAATTGACATAGGGATATGTCCAAGAGATGAATGGATTTTGGTAGGTGAGTATGTTCATAAGTTAGCAAATTACCGAGTTGCCGTGAATTTATTCGTAACAATATAAACATGAGTTTAATAATTCTAAGATAAGAAATGCAATTAATCCAACACAATTATGTCATCTTGATTAAACTCGTATTTTAAAATCGTGCATTTGATATTTATTTATTTAGTTACTTTGTTTAAAATCTTAGTTTTTAATCACCCTCTTCAAAGAAAATAATTTTCTTCACCAAAGTGTTTTAAACAGCATTCATAAATAACTCTTTTCACAGTCCCTGTGGGTACGATAACTTGACGTTTACTTGTTACTTTATTACTTGTTGCGATGGTGTACACTTGCACATTTTCGTCGTTCCATGTTTTTGGTGTCGTTGTCGGGGACTGTTATAGAAGACATTATTTGTGAAATTGTTAATTTTTCATTTTGGTCTTTTTTTGTTAAATTTTAGTTCGATTTTTTTTGTGTGTGTTTGTTTCAAGTGTTTATGAGTATTGATCAAATTATTGACTTACTTCCCATAAACCCTGAAATTGAAAGGAGTTTTTGACAAAGGAGAAGACAAGTGAACCAAAGAAGGACCGAAGATATGAATTTCGAAATTCCAAACCAAAATCCAGAAGGAACATTCGCTTATAATACTTACAATCTGATCATTGTTACCGATGATAAAACCTGTGCCATTCAACAATATGCCATTCCTCTATTCAACGAGCTCAATACGAGTATTAGGAGACCCAATATTGAGGCACAAAAATTCGAGCTAAAGCAGGTCATGTTCCAAATGTTGCAAAATATGAGTCAATTTAGTGGGATTCCTACTAAAGATCCACATTTTCATCTTCAGCTATTCATGAAAGTGAGTGACTCATTTCAACTAGTCGGGGTGACTAAGGATGCCTTGAGACTGAGATTATTTCCATACTCCTTAAGAGATAGAGCACGAGCGTGGTTGAACTCCCTACCGTCCGGTTCTGTAACTACATGGCAAGAGTTGGTTGAACATTTCTTAATGAAATATTTCCCTCCATTTTTAACCGCCAATATCTGAAATGAAATCACTTCATTTCAGCAACTTTATGGAAAATCTTTATCTGAGGCATAGGAGTGGTTTAAGGAGTTACTACGAAATTGCCCTCATCACGGCATTCCTTTCTACGTTCAAATGGAGACTTTCTATATTGGTCTCAATATTCATACTAGAATGATGCTTAAGAGATTATTGAAAGAATTTCCAGCAATAACTATCAGTGGCCAACCAACCGAGTAGCCTCAGAAAGACGAGCAGCAGGAGTACATAAAGCAGACACACTTGCTTCTTTGGCAGCCTAGGTATCCTCTATGTCTTCTATGCTTAAGAACATAACTATTAATGGTTTCAATGGTAATCTGACAGGTCAGCAATTGAACCAATTCGAGAATATTTCTTGTGAATACTGTGGAGATGGTCATTTCTTTGAAAATTTCCCATCAAATCAAGAGTCAAATTATTACATGGGAAATCAGAATTGGAATGGTCCGCAATCAAATTTTTACAACTCTTCATGGCAGAATCATCCAATTTCTGCATAGAGTAATCAATGGGCGGACCATAGCGACTCTGTTATGCCATTTCTACCAAATTATCCGTCAGAATATACTCAACAAGTGCAACAACCCCCACCAACTAAATCTTCAAGTGATCTTGAGAATCTGTTGAAGGTATACATAGCGAGGAATGATACCACTTTAAGAAATCTGGAGAATAAAATGGGTTAACTAACCAATGAAATTCAAAATAAACCCTAAGGCATTTGGCCAAGTGACACAGAAAATCCAAAAATTTTGGGCAAAGAACATTACAAAATAGTCTCTTTGCCAAGTGGAAAGACATTGGAGCCCAATGTGGTTGAGGTTCAAGATGAGCCTGTTCTAGCTCAAGAAAAAAAGGAAGTTCAACGAAGTGTTGAAACTCCTGTATCATAGAAGTTAGATCCAGTGATCCTTGATGAGGTAAACTCTAAACTAGTTAGTTCTGATTATCTAACACCCTTATTAGATGCAAAAAAATTTCCACAGAAGAGTTGTTCAGTTAAAGCTAAGATTCCACCATTGCCATATCCTCAACGATTCCAGAAGTAGCAACGAGATAGTCAGTTGAAAGAAATTTTTGATAACAAGGTAACTTTTAATGACTTCGATGTTGTTAAATCCCTAAATGTAGTTGAACACTGTTCTACTATTTCCAAGATGGAATCGCTAGCTTCTACAGAGTTGGAGCTCAATTCTATAGATAATCTGTTAGAATGTATTCTGCTAGCGGATTCACTAAGTGATAATGAAGACGAGGAATGTTTGGCTTTGTTAGAAGTTAAAACAAAGAGATTCATTCAATAAGTTCCACTGGAATCATTAGAGTTATTATCTCGGGAGTACACACAACCAAAAGTGTTAACTGAAGAGTCAGCTAAATTGGAACTGAAGATTTTGTCTCCTTGTTTGAAATATGACTATTTGGGTCTGTCTTCGACTTTTCCTATCATTATTTCAGTTGAGTTCACCAAAGATCAAGAAGAAGAGGAACTTGAGATTTTGGAAAGGCACAAGAAGGGTACTGGATGGATTATTTCACATATTCGAGTCACGGGTTGGAGGATTTGTAAGAATTACAGGAAGTTAAACAAGGCTACCAGGAAAGGTCATTACGGGTTTTCTTTCCCTAATAAGATGTTGGAAAGATTTGATGGGAAAGAATATGATTACATTCTAGATGATTATGGTTGGTATGACAAATGGCCATTTGACACCACCATGGTCAATGACGGTCCTAAATAAAATGGAGGGAGTTATCTTCACTTTCTCTATTATTATTTTATATTTTTTTCCTCATTTGCCTAAAATGGTAAACTTAGATAAAATTTTCTTTAGTTCATTACATTAATTAAAACTTTGTCTGGGAGATTGGGACTTAAGTGGGACTATACATGACCCCTCCAGTCTTTCCTAGGAGTTTAATTTAATGTAATTTTTCAAAAAAATATTTTCCTAAGTAGCCCAAAGAATTTAAGTATTTTTTTTGCTAAATAAAGGGTCAACTTTTAACCAAGCCCTAATTTCTTTGAGTTTTTTTTTTTATTTTTAGTACAGGAGCTTAGGATCCAAAAAGGAGTTGTCATTGGGCTCAAGACACTACTAAGAAGGGAAATATTCAACCCTTTTCCACACAAACCTATAGCCCTTACCTTGGTCCACCACCACTCCTAAGTAGCCCAAAAGTGCATCTCACTTAACCCCTTAATGTTGCAGCCTTTAACTCCCTAAATCACTACCCCAAAAACCTTTATTCAAAGTCACCAACTACCGCACCTAAACTATCCTTAAAACCGCCACCCTCTTCAACTCTAAACCTTACCCTTAGCTACTCACCCACCTGCCTAAAATTGAAACCACCCTTAACATATTTCCTAAGTTCGACGCTAAGAGTCCCTTTTATCTAGCACCATTCCATGAAGTGAACAGTTTGGTATAGTGGCTATGCTGCAACACATGTAGTTACAGCAACAAGATTACTAGATATACTCAAAAATATGGGATGACTTAATCGGAGATGCATTTAAATATATATTTCATAACCCATTTTTTTTTTGTGCCTGAGTTTCCAGATATCATATTTGAACCATGGAGTGCACTATCAAAGAAGTAGCGAAGCAATTCATGCAAAGGCAATAATGATGGAGCAAAAGATGAGTCAAATTCGGAAGGATCTTGAAATAAATAAAAGGGGGGATCTTGACTTTATTTTATTTCTGTTCTTAGGTCATTTTAGGATTAAGTTTAATTAGGAATTTTTATTTCGCATAATAAAGCAAGAAATGGAAATCATAAATAAAAATGAACAAGTTGCAAAGCATAAAGTGTGGCAATAGGTATATACCTGTCTAGGATTGGATCTAGAGAGAGCTTGGTACTTAAGCAGTCAATTTGACTCACCTCCTCTTTTCTAGAATCCTACTTGGTGTATAGTATCTATTCACTTTTAACAATGAGGACATTGTTCATCTTAAGTAGGAGGACCGAAAAATTGAAATTATTTCCACTTAGAATAAATTTTTCTTTTAGTTATGATTAGGTTATATTTTGTTTAATAATTTGAAATGTTGCTCAGTATGCTAAAATTCAATATAAATAAAGTTTGATTATTTCAATAATTGTTATGTTAGCTTAATAATGACATAAATGTATTTTTAATAAAGCATGCAAATCATACCATAAAATTTTAGTTCCTTAGGAAAGTTAGGCATGCATGAATGTTTAAGTCTTTAGAATTGACTTTGTAGTTTCTTGAGGTGAAATCCTAGGAAGCATAGAGTGCTGAAAATGATTTAGGCAACTGTTGTTTGGACCATTTAAGCCTTTCAAGCCAACCATGATGAAATTTTTATCCTTTGAAACCTAACTTTAAGACTATATGGCCTAATTTTATTTGAACCCTTGCAAATTTAGCCATCACTTCTCTCTTAACTATCTTAAAATTGTCCCAAACACTAGACTTGGTATTATTCAAAGTATTCTTTGAAATTAGCTTTGGGAGAGTTGAAAAGAAGTATCAAATGCTCTAAAATTGTAGTATATTTAGTAAAATGCTCGGTTGAAAAAAAAGCATGAGTTCTTAAAATAAGATGTACAAAAGAGCATGTGAAAGCAAAGAAAGTTGATGTATTGAAGGTAATTAATTCGAAGGTACGATGCAAGCTGAGTCTAGGGTTTTTTAGCCTAAAATTATTTATCTTCTACCTACCCCTAAGCCCAGCAACGTTACAACCTTGTTAAAGACCTATTGATTCAAGTTCCAATGCTACCTACATTAGTGGAGAGAAATTGCTACGTATGAAGGCATATGTTAAACTTAATGATTGCAGCTTAATCTTGAATAAGGGAATAAAATTAAATTGGTAAGGGGTAACATACCTTTATTAGGAAACTTTTAGTCTAATTTTTGGCTATCATAAGAATGATTAAGATTAATTTGAACGATATGTATACTTAAGTAAGCAAAACTATCAAATTTCTTGTTGTTGAGCATAAGTATATTAAATTCATAATTCTGGGAAGAATGGTGCTCTGAAGGAATTTTTCAAAGATGTTTCCAAGAAATTCTTTTTAAATTTGTGCATTACTCGGGACGAGCAATGAATTAAGTTTGGGGGTCTGGAAACACGGAAATATACGCATTTTTACATAAACTTTTGTAACTCAAAATCATACAATTTCGATAAAATTCTTGTCGAAAAATAATTAATTTTTATAAAATAATTAAAGTGCACTTAAAATATGAACATGTTGAATTTTCGTTAATTTTATAATTAATTTTGATGAATTTTGGTTATTTTCGACATATTTGCACAAATGGCGAAAAATAGCTCGGTATACACTGTTAGAAGCACAAAACCAAGAAGCAATTTGAAGTACCCAGGCAAACTAAATTTCAGCCTAAAACGGTCCAAATTTATATGTATTAATTCATAATATAATTAATTTTAATTTATATCTAATCTAATTTGGGTTAATAAATTATTATTAATTAATTATCAAAAAATGGTCCAATTGAACAGAACCAAGTGAACCGAACCGCCCAAGAAATGGACAGCCCAAAACCGTCCAAAAATCTGACCCAAATCAGCTTATTAACTAATTATTTAAGCTTGCAAAGAGGCCCTTGAAGACTTGTTCGAGTTGCATTCAAACCCCTCCACAATTGGTGGCTTTGTAGATATGCCCCAAGCCAAATTTAGCAAAGTTGAAACCATCAATCTTGCCACATGTGTGGCCGGCCAAGGTATGGCTCTTTGGCTGATAATTTTAGCTATTTTTTTTAGCAGCCCTCTTCAGCTGTAAAAACCCCTTTAGGCTGGTCATTTGAAATACACCTCAATTCATTCACATCTTTTCTCTTTTCTCTCCACTTTCTCTTTTCTTTGCCATTCTAAATTCTCTTGCTCTCTTTCCGATTTCCTCCCTTGGAAAAGGGGTGTTCATCAGCCATTTTAGATAAACATTGAAGTGTCAGTAGCAGCTTTGATCAACAAGGACAACAGAGAACGAAGAACGGAACAAGCTAGTCAAGCCATGGAAAAACACCAGATTTGATTCTTGTTCCCTATCTCTTTAATTTTTGTTGTTATGATGAAAATATCTATGAATATTTATGTTTTTGGAATGGTTAATTTAATCAATTTAGCTTGAATTTAATTCGTGTTAGGTTGATTGCATTTCATCCTCTTAAATTGTAACATTTCGAAATAGGGCCTAAATGGAAGAGTAGTTGCGAAACCACAAATCTGAGATAGAAAAGTTTATTTCGATTAATTTTTTTTATGATTTACCGAGTGATTAGATGCATGTGTTAGAGTATTGACAAGAAATTTTATAGATTGCATGTTTAATTTGCCTATTAGGGCTTACTTGCAGAAGTTGCTGTAACAACCCGATTTAGGGCCTAAAAGGAATGATGGTTTTAGAACCATAAATTCGAAGTCAAAAAATTTATTCTGATTAAGTTTTAAGGTTTATTTATTGATTAAAATATTGTGTAAAAATATCGTTAAGAAATTTTACTGATAAAGTGCTTAATTGGACTTTTAGGACTAAATTGCAAAAGTTGCAAAATATGTGTTCTAATTCATAAGTACTTGATTGAAATGGGGTTTTAAAAAAGAGGTCCTTAAACGGTAATTAGACCATTATATTTCGTTTGGACAAAAATGGGCATGAATAGGACAAAATTTTAAAGAAAGACCTTAAGGGTATTTTAGTCATTTGGTAATTAAAAGAAATAAAAAGGGGAAATAAAGCCAAAATTGACTCATCTTTTTCATGGAGGCCGAAATTAGCATGGGGGAAACCATGGCTAGGGTTTTCAAGCTTTCCAAGCTCAATAATTCCCGGAAAACGATATTTGAACCTAGAATGGGAGAAAAATCGAAAATCGAGAAAGTTGGTAAAATGGCCGTTTTAGTATCGAGGTAAGTTCATATGTATAATAAGCATTAATTTATGCATGTTTCAATGTAAAATTAATATATTTACTATGATTGCCGAGGTGTTGAAAGTAAGTATAATTATAATGATTTAAATGTTCAATATTAATTCGACATGGAAATGAGAAAGTATGTAAGTTCGTATGTAAATAATACATTATCTTTATTACGTTTTTATATTTCAGCATATTTTATGTATTGTAGCTGATTTTTGAATCATAATTGACTATTGGAAGAATGGAATAAAGTATTAGAAAGTGAGATACTTCCCGTTTGAACCTTCAGAATCGAAAGATACAGATGGTATGTAGCTAGGTCACATGTGTAATACGGGATGTATACCATGTGTACAAGAGAGCTACGAGACATTATGAGGTAGCTAGGTCGCATGGGTGATACTATGTGTACACCATGTAGACAAGAGAGCTACGAGATAGATGTAGCTAGGTTGCATGTGTGGTTCCAGGTGAAGGACACCATGTAAACAAGAGAGCTACGAGATAAAGTGGCTAGGTCACATGGGTGATACTATGTGTACACCATGTGTACAAGAGAGCCAAAATTATGTGTACAATCGAGCTAGGTCACATGAGTGGTGCTAAGTGAAGGCCACTATGTGTACAAGAGCTTCGATTTTAAAGGTGGACTGTGTGCGATACCATCGTGTATCTGTTATTATTCCGAAGTGTTCAACTGGAAAATTGATTAAATGAAATTGTGTATGACTTTGTGAAGATAAGTGTAAGTATATACGTGTGTAACTTATGTGTAATATGCTTGATATGTGATTGGAAATTGGAAAGATTGTTATGGGTAAGTGATGAATACAATTGAAGTGTGAAAGATCAGAATTGACAATAAAACTGTTCTGGATAGTTGTAGTGATGAGAATCTAAAAATTTACCAAAAATAGTATAAATTGAATCAGAGACTGAATAAGATATCAAATTAAATCTTAATGAGTCTATTTTCATATAACAGAATTAGAGCAAGCAAAGGAATTCTATATTCTGAGATATTTAAGTTTCTATGAGACTGGTTCAGAATGACTACGTGATCCTCTGTTCTGACTTTGAAAAATCATTAAAAATTGTAAAAAAATAATTATGGGATATAATTTATATGTTTGAAATCCTTAATAAGTCTAGTTTCAAATAAAATAAACGATAACATCATATGAGTTCTGTACAAAAATAAAATTTATTTGTAGTGAAGAGTGGTCAGGGCAGTTGAGCAGTGAAACAGGGGTAACTTCAATGAATAAACTGTACTAATTGGCTAGACCAAAAATTCTGAAAATTTTATGGTAAGAATATACGTGAATCTAGTTTCAGGAAAATTAACAGTTTGTAATTTGGAGTTTTTTAGCTCCAGAAATAAATAATTTAGCTGTTGGTACTCTGCTAGATAGCTTATTTTGAACCTGTTTATAATTGTAATAGTGAAAGTATGTGTGTTTGTGATGGTAATGTTCCGGGAACATATTGTGACTTTGTTTAATGTATGATAATGTATTGTTTATTAATATTTACATATTTACTTACTAAGTTATAATGCTTACTCCCTTCCTTTCCTTTTTCCTATAGTGTCGCAGATGTTAGCTCGAGTTGGAGGTCGCCAGAGGTTAAATCACACTATCAAACTATTGATCGATATATAAACATTTTAAAGTATTTTTAAGTCTTTGACATGTATGGGGACTCGTTTAATTATTATTAAGTTGCTAGGAGTTGGCCTAAAATACTGATCTATGTTATTTGAAGGTCTCTATTGCATAAAGTCATTTAATATAGATAGTCTTGAATATGTTTGAAAAGTTTAAAATTGATGAAATTTTATGTCTCGGTTTTAAATGATTACAAGTACTCAAGTCCAGTAATACCTTGTACCCTGTTCCGGCGTCGGATACGGGTAAGGGGTGTTACATAAAATGTTAAAATTGTGTTTATGTTGTTATAGGCCTCGGTAAGATGCTTGATTAAGTAAAATCATGACTAAGTTATTCTAGCATTACAATTGTTAGGTAACTAATAAATTAATTATTTAAACGGATTGAAATTGTAATTAATAGACACAGTACTTAATCAGTGCATGTTTAATCATCTAAGGTAGTTGAGGGTTAAATTAGCAATGGTATCTGACGATACAATTGTCTTGCATAACTTGTAGGAATATTGTGATTAAACTATTTCAAGGTAAGAATACTTTATTACCTTACATAGTCTTTTATGTGCTTATTAAATCGAGTTAATTGTTTGAATTGACATAGGGATATGTTTAAGAGATTATTTAAACTTAATAAGTATGTATGTGCTATAACATATTTGCCTATTAAGATTTATTTAATTGATTGAATTGACATAGAGATATGTCCAAGAGATGAATGGATTTTGGTAGGTGAATATGTTCATAAGTTAGCAAATTACCGAGTTGCCGTGAATTTATTCGTAACAATATAAACATGAGTTTTATAATTCTAAGATAAGAAATGTAATTAATCCAACACAATTATGTCATCTTGATTAAACTCGTATTTTAAAATCGTGCATTTGAGATTTATTTATTTAGTTACTTAGTTTAAAATCTTGGTTTTTAATCACCCTCTTGAAACAAAAAAAATTTCTACACCGAAGTGTTTTAAATAGCATTCATAAATAATTCTTTTCACAATCCCTGTGGGTACGACAACTCGACATTTACTTGTCACTTTATTACTTGTTGCGATTGTGTACACTTGCACATTTCCGTCGTTCCAAGCAGGAAGTTGAATTACCTATTAATCTAATGCCCAGGACTACACTAATATCAATTCCACCGTATAGAATGGAACTAACTGAGTTAAAAAAACTTAAAGTGCAGTTGCAAGAATTACTAAACAGAGGTTTCATTTGGCCAAGTATATCTTCTTAGGGAGCTCCAGTATTATTTGTGAAAAAGAAAGATGGTTCGATGAGATTATGTATAGACTATCAACAACTGAACAAGGTAATGTTAAAGAACAAATATCCATTGCCTCATATTGAAGAATTGCTTGATCAATTGAAAGATGCAATAGTATTTTCAAAGGTAAATCTTAGATCTGAATATTATCATATGCGGTTAAAAGATTGCGATGTACTAAAGACTGCCTATCGGACACGATATGGACACAATGAATTCTTGGTATTACCTTTTAGGTTGACTAATGCCCTAGTGACTTTCATGGATTGTATGAACAGGGTTTTTCAGCCTCAGTTAGATAGATTTGTGGATGTTTTTATTAATGATATACTGATCTACTCCAAAACAGAGACTGAACTTGCTCAACATTTGAAAACAGTATTATAGACCTTACGTGAAAAGTAGTTGTATGCAAAATTCAGTAAATGTGAGTTTTGGCTACGAGAAGTTGGATTCTTTGGACATGTGGTTTCCGCAGAGGGTATCCGTATGGATCCGAGTAAGATTTCTACCATTAGAAATTGGAAAGCTTTGAAGAATGTTTCTGAGGTACGTAGTTTTTTGGGACTGACAGGTTACTATTGTCATTTTGTTAAAAAAATTTCTATAAAAACTACGTCGATGACCAAATTACTACAAAACAATGTTTAGTTTGTTTGGTCAGACGAGTGCCATTAGATTTTTGACCAGTTAAAAAGAATGTTAACGAAAGCTTCAGTTTTGACATATCTTGAGTCTAGAAAAGAATTTTTTGTTTACAGTGATGCTTTGTTTAGTGGATTGGGATGTGTACTGATGCAAGATGGAAAAGTATTAGCTTATGCTTCTTGTCAGTTGAAACCTCATGAGAAAAATTACCTGACGTATGACTTAGAGTTTGCCGCTAATGACTTTGCCCTGAAAATTTGGTGCCATTATCTTTATGGTGAAAAGTGTCACATTTTCACAGATTATAAAAGTTTGAAGTACTTGATAACATAGAAGGAACTGAATCTGAGATAGGGACGGTGGTTAGAGCTATTGAAAGATTATGACCTTGTGATTGCTTACCATCCTGGGAAGGAAAATATAGTTGCAGATGTTTTAAATCGTAAATCATTGTTTGCTTTAAGTGTAATGAATGCACATTTATCTTTGGAAGGTGATGGTTCTATTACAACTGAACTTAGGGCTAGGCTATTATTTCTTTAACAAATTTAGAAATTGTAAAATGATGACCCAAAGTAGCCAAAAGGAAGCTGATCCAGAGTGATTCAACTAAAGGATTCATTGTAAGTGATAATGGTATGATGTATTTTCGTAATCGGCTGTGTGTTCTAGATAGTTCTGGGTTAAAACAAGATATTTTATCGGAAGCCCATAGCAGCACATACTCCATTCATCCGGGTAGCACAAAGATGTTTAATGATTTAAAGAAATGTATTGGTAGCCAGGTATGAAATGTGAGATTTTAGAATTTGTGACTAAATGTCTAGTTTTCCAACAGGTAAAAAATGAACATCAAGTACCATCAGGATTATTACAGCATATCAATATTCCTGAATGGAAAAGGGAGAGGGTTACGATGGATTTTGTATTAAGTTTGCCTCTGACTCCGAGGAAAAAGGACACTATCTGAGTTATAGTTGACAGGTTTACGAAATCAGCTCATATCATTCTGGTACGTATTGATTATTCACTTGAGAAGTTAGCAGAGTTGTATGTATCTAAAATTGGTAGATTGTACAGAGTGCTGTCATCAATCATTTCTGACAGAGATCCAAGATTCACTTCAAGATTTTAGGGTAAGCTTCACGAGGCTCTTGATACTAAACTTAATTTTAGTACAGTGCATCACTCACAGAAAGATGGGCAATCAAAATGGGTAATTCAAATTCTGGAAGATATGTTACGTTGTTGTGTTCTTGAGTTCGAAGGTAGCTGGGAGAGGTATTTACCGCTGGTAGAATTTGCGTATAATAACAACTATCAATCTAGTATTAAAATGGCACTGTTTGAGGCCTTATACAAAAGAAAATGTAGAACACTGTTGTATTGGTCAGAGTTGAGTGAATCCAAGCTAGTTGGTACAGACTTGATTCGTAAGACTGAAGAGAAAGTTCATGTAATACAGGATTGTTTAAAAGCAATGTCGAATCGTCAGAAGTCATATGCTAATCTGAAATGAAAAGATATAGATTTTGTTGTTGGGAATCAAGTATTCTTAAAAATCTCAGCATGGAAAAAGGTACTTCGTTTCAATAAAAAGGGGAAGTTGACCTCGAGGTTTATCGAGTTGTATGAAATCATTAAAAAAGTTGATCCTGTAGCTTACAGATTAGCTCTACCCCCGGAGCTTGAAAAGATTCATAATGTCTTTCATGTTTCCATGCTGAGGCGATATAGATCAGATCCTTCACATATAATTGCTCCCTATGAAGTGGAGATTCAGCCTGATCTATCATATTTTGAGGAACCAATTAAGATTTTAGCCTGTGATGTAAAGGAACTCTGAAACAAAATAGTGCCATTGGTTAAAGTCTTGTGGAATCGTAACAGAGTTGAAGAGGCTATGTGGGAGACAGAAGATTTGATAAGTTCATAGTATCCAAATCTATTCAGTGGTAACAAATTTCAAGGACGAAATTTCTTAAAGGGGGAGAGTTGTAACATTCTATTTTTTAATGGTGACGGAAACAATGGTTTCAGACCACAAATTTGATGTGCCAGTTCGTAAATATTGATTAGTTTAAAATATTTACGAGTTCATTAATGTAGTATTAAAATTTCGTTAAAAGATTATAGCATTTAGATAGTTAATTAGGTAAAAAGAATTGAATAGTAAAAGCTATAAAATTAGAGTTTATTAATTAAGAGGGCTAAATGAATAAATTAGCCAATAAATATTTAATGGGTGAATCAACATGGCCATTTATTTACATGGATAAGATTAATTAAGGTAAATTGTGGTTAATTAATGTTTAATTAAGAACTTTGAGATATTTACAAAAATGCCTAAGTATATATTTTGAATTACAAAAAAGAAAAAGAGGAATTTTGGCTTATTTCTTCATCTTCTCCAAGGCACAAGGAGAGAAAGAAAAAAAATTAGGGTTCATGCTATGATTTTTAAAGCTTCAATTGGTAAGTGTTTTGACGCTCGTTTTTAGCAATTTTTATGTTTTTAACTCGTATTAGCTTAATCTAGCAAACCCAAGGATTAATTTGTAAAAATGTCAAACGATGTGGATTGCCATTGTTGAGTTGAGTTGTTTTCTTGAACATTTTGAAAGATTTCTCAATTTTGTTGTTAGATTAGACTATTTTGTAAAGTAGTTTTTGATGATTTTAATGTTCAAGGACTAGATTGCTAAAATTATGAAATTGTTTGTACTTGAAATGAAATAAATGCAAGTAGGGGCTAGTGTGAGGCCATGAAAGAATCGGCTAGGTTTTAGTGTAAAAGAAAATGGGTAAATTTCATGTTTAGGGCTTAGGGATTAAATTGAATAAAGGTGAAAAGTTGAGGGCAATTTTGTAAATTGTTAATAGAAGACTAAATTGTATAGAATGATTGATTTTGGCTGTTGATTTTATTAATTGAATGAAAATATTATTTTAGATCACGAGGTTTTTGACGATCGTAGAAAAAAAAAGATTGCGGAGTAATTCGTGTGCTTTTGCGATAATTGTAAAATAAGTTTGTTTTATGTATATGCATGGTTATATTCAATTCCTTGTTAATGATTTAATCTTTTAGTTCTATTTTGTATCATTATTTAAATGTTGAATCGTATTATATATTCAAATGCAGTGTTATTCAAGCTTAGTGCCGGTGTTATTCAAGCTTAGTGCCTAGCAGGATTAGTGCCGGTTTTATTCAGGCTTAGTGCCTAGTAGGCTTAGTGTCGGTGTTATTCAGGCTTAGTGCTTAGCAGGCTTTGAGCTTGTGTAGTAAATGTTAACGTCCCTTGGAAATTTGGTAATTGATAGTAAATGTTAACTCGTTTAATTTGATTTTGTAGGACACATGGGATCGTAACATCGATTGGATCAACTTGGAAACTCACATACTATCATCTATACCTTGGTAGTCATTTTGTGCTTGTTCTGAATTTGGTTAAAAGTGGCATGTATTAAGAAGAGTCTTATGGTACTATGATATTTTGTGGCGGAACTAAATGTTATAAATGGTCTTGTTGATGTTTGTAAGATCAGCTTGATATTTTGGTGTTTATGCCAGTAAATATGATAAGTGATGCATATATATAATATTTGAAATGGTTGGATTTTAATTGTGTTGGTGTTTAGGTTGTTTGATTATTTACATGCAGTACCAAAGAGAGTACATTTATTAGTTGATGGAAATAGGTTGTAATTATGTGATTTTACAATAATGTTTGATACAATTACGGTGCCTTCGAATGACATATTGGTTAGATGAATTATGTAACAGCCCAATTTTGGGCCTAGTCAGAAATGTGGTTTCGAGACCACAAATCCGACATAGTAAAAATTCATTTTTATTATATTTTATGATCTAAAATTCTCTGGAATTATTTTGTGCAAAACTTGAGTTCTATATGCTAGAGGTGTCCAATTCTTATGAAATTTTAAATTGGAGGTTCTTAAATGGTAATCAGACCATTGGTTGATTT
Source organism: Gossypium arboreum (assembly GCF_025698485.1). Lineage (NCBI taxonomy): Eukaryota > Viridiplantae > Streptophyta > Magnoliopsida > Malvales > Malvaceae > Gossypium > Gossypium arboreum. The sequence goes on along the minus strand of NC_069070.1, from coordinate 102,781,322 downwards.
GTTGGACAAAAATGGACATGAAATAGGTGAAATAGAATATTTTTAAATTAGGGGCATTTTGGTCATTTACTAATTAAATGATTAAATAAACAAAATAAAAGCCAAATTTTGGTTATCTTCAACCCTTGGCCGAAATTTTGAAGACCACTATGGCTAGGGTTTTATTCAAGCTTTGCAAGCTCCATAGTAAGTTCGTTCTTGCCCCGTTTTTAATGATTTTTACGTTTTTCAAATCCTCATAACAAGATTTACCTATTAATACCCTTGATTTGAAGTAGGGTTCATGTTTAAAAATTTACCCATGTGTGACAGTTGTGTATTTTGATGTCTAATGGAGGAATATAAATGTTTTTTTATGTGTTAAACGACTTTTATTAAGTAGTTTTCGGTGAAAATGCTAAAAAGGACTCATTTGTAAAAGTTATAAAATTTGTCATAAAAGCGTGATTTAGTGGAAATTTTGGGTTTTTATGGCATTGAAAGTGGTTCGCTAGGCTTAAAGAGCAAATAAATTGAATGAAAATCATTATACGAGCCTAGGGCAAAAGTGTAATTATGATAAACTTTAGGGGCAAAAATGTAATTTTTCCATAGTATGATTATTGGATCACATTGACTAATGTGACTAATAAATAGACTAAATGTGATATTATACATCAAAGAAAACAAGGTTCGAACCTAGAATAAGGGAAAAACGAGAAATTGACGATTAAGTCCCTTTTGCCATTTTGGTGTCGAGGTAAGTTCATGTGTAAATAATGCAATGATATATCATGTTCTAATATTTTATTAATGTATGAATTTCTATGTTCAATTGTTACAATGAGTGTATGAATGATACTATGGTCAATAAGAATGACATTGTGAACGAGTTCGACAAAGATGAGACGTCGAGAAAATCTCGTTTGAACCTTAGGAAGAGTTTAGGATACAAGTGACATGTCACTAGGAACTATGTGATTATGAGCTCATGATATTATGTGTATACGTGACTATATGAATCCTGGTGCTGGTCTTGTACGTTCTACCGGTGGCTGGGTAGCCCGGATGTGTTGTGGGTACCTGTCAGCTTGTGTGAGCAGCCCGTGTAGTTACGTCCTGACTGTCAACTTGTGTGAGCAGGCCTGTGATTAGCTCGAGAATGAGCAATGTGTGATATGTGATATGAGGTAGCAAGTGCCTACGTATGAGGCACTATGTGCAAGCTTTCTGTGTATCCGATAGTATTCCAAGTGTTCAACGGGTAAATCAATCAGTAATTCGACAAGTAAGTCAATGATGAAGAAATATGAGAATGTGCTACGAGTTAGTACATGTATGCACTTATAACTCATGAGTAAAAGATTCGGTATACAATGAAATTGTGGTAAGAATGCATACGAGAAAGTATGTGACTATATAATGTGAGGTACAGGTATGTACACGAACAAGTTATGCTTGTGAAACATTGTTAACCTTGTGAAAATTATCTACATTTATGATGAATAGATGCATGATAATATTTGATAATAATCATGTGTTAGGTATATGAGCTTAATCGTATTGAGAAGTACTACGATGTATATACTTAAGCTGTGATTCAAATGATGTGTGAAAGATTGTTAAGTTATAGGTGGAAATCATGATTACTCGTAAATAATGTGCATGTTGTTAAGAGAGTTGAAATAACTTGCTAAATAATGTGATTTGCTATAATAAGGAGATCATGGTCGTTAATCTAATGCCAAGACATGCAACTAGTGTTGGTAAGATAAAGAGTAAGCATTATGAATGATTAAGTGGTAATTATGAGATTTAATACAAATTGTATTAATAACATTCTTATGAATGGGTAAAATAAATGAATGTTAATAGTTGTTTATTATTTACATATGAACTTACTAAGCTTCGAAGCTTACCCCATTTCCTTTCCCATCTCTTATAGGTTAATTTAGCTAACTCGGGTTGGAGACCTCTAGAGATGCCATCACACTATCAAGCTATCATTTGGGTATAAGTGAACGCAATTATTTTAAGTTTATGGAATGTATAGGGACTTTGTCTTTTGATTAATTATGTCATTATTAATTTGGAAAAGTGTGTTGGATTATAATGATTTGGTAATTCATTTTGTATATGGCCATGAGATGTGGCTCATATTGTTTATTGGGATGTAAACCTAATCATATATATATGCATGTGCCTAAACAAATGTGATGTGGTTGGTTGTTGTGTGTATGCGACGAAATGTGTTGTGGCTATGGATGTTTGATGATGGAATGATCATGATCATGTCTTGTTTGTGTATGTTTAAGTTCTCAATTATGCCATTTAAATTGCCTTTGAAGTCATGTATGTGTTCATGCAAATAAGGGTGGCAATTAGCTTGGAAAATAGCCTCAAATTTGCCCACACGGGTAGACACACGGGCATGTGTCTAGGCCGTATGTGACACACGGTCTGCCCCATGGGCTTGTGTTTCAGCCGTGTGTCCTTTGCACCCTAATTAGGTAAAATAGAATGCCCAGTAGTAAACACACGAGCAGAGACACGGCCGTGTGTCTCAGCCGTGTGAAGGACATGGCCTAAGCACACGGGCGTGTGGTTTGGCTGTGTGACTTCAATTTGTTGCTGACGTCATAAACAGAGAGTTACACGGGTTGAGGACACGAGCGTGTCCCAAGCCACACGAGCGTGTGTGACCACACGGGCGTGTGACTCTTCAAATTATGAAAATTTTTTAAGGTAGTAAAAGTTTCAAAAGTTCTCGATTTAGTACAAACCACACCCAATGCATGTTTTGGGCCTCGAGGGCCCTTATAAGGGACGTTATGCATGTGAATGAAAATTTTTAAATTTAGAGGCGAATTCATGTCTCGATTTTGTATGATTATGTGAGTTTATATCCGGTAACGCCTCATACCTTTTTTCAGCGTCGAATACAGGTAAGGAGTGTTACATTTAATGGTATCAAAGCTATGTTTTAGTCGATTCTCGTGCTAACCTAGAATATGTGAGTCTAGCTATACATGCTATATTACTACTTGTGATAGTGTGATATCTTTCGACTCTAACGAAATTATTTTGTTAAGACAAAGATGACTCCCAAGCAAGCTATTTTTGATAATGCTAAAAATGATATTGAGATGAATGAAATATGCTTACGATGTGTTGAAATTTGGAAAGGTATGAATAGAAGTTCATGAATATGCATGTGTTGATGTACGAAATTAGATAACCATAAGTTGAGAAATGCAGAAAGGTGAAATGAAACGAAGGTTTATGTTGTGATGAGCCATCATGTTTGTATGGCATGCATATGATGTTATGTGCCCAAAATATTTGATTAAGTGAATATGATAAGTAAACTTACCCAATGGACAGAATGTGTGTGTGTGTACACTTGTTTGAATAATACATAATCAGTATGTCCATATAGATGAATCTCATGTTTAGTTGTTAAATTAGAGAATATATAATGTTTTGTTTTATGACTTTGTAGTGGAACCCTAAATATTATAATGGTATGAAAATTGAATTGAAAGATCAAATTGAGTAGAACGCAAGAAATGAGTACGCGTTTGATGATAAATTGACGGATAAGACCATGGTTGGACCATGGCAAAGTATGGAATGTAAGGGCATAGCCGGGCTATGGCATTCCAATGAAAAGTCCATAACTGGGCTATGGCATTGTGATACGTGTAAGACCCTAGCAGGGCCATGGCAAAATATGTGTAAGGCCATAGTTGGACTATGGTGTCAAGTTAACAACGTACTCAAACGCATAAGATGTTCTCTAATTTGACAAATGTTGGTAAGTAAAATTGAAACTAAGTGTTGAAATTTACTTAGATAATAATATTGAGCTCAAGTAAGTAAATTCATTGTTTAAGATTATGGATGACAGAAAACAATTATAAAATGAATAAGTGTGATAATTTTCTTGGAGTAAGCTGTGTGATTATGATGATATGACGTTAATGATGAATGCTAAGTCATATGTGTGTATTTATGAGAGTCGAGTTAGAGGCTTTACGACCTCACCCCCTTACCAGAGTTGTGTTGTGATGAGAGTTTGCAAGAATTATGTTGAATACGTTCATAAGTAGGAACTAAAGAGTTTGGTGATGAAATAATTAGTAAAGCTTACAGAGATGATAATAGTTTGGAAAGTGAAAACAGTTTTGAAAAAGATATCAGATTGTTGTAGAGATTATTCAGATTATGCAATGATATGGTTAAAAGAATAAGTTAGTCTCGACTAATTGACTTATTCAGATATGATGTCTAAAATACGTATTTATCGAAATCTCTCCCGAAATGATTTTCGTTAATGAAATGGAATAATACGGGGTTTATGATGATAGAATTAGTCAGAGAAATGATAATTGAGTAGTAAAGATGTCTGTGTGTGACAGTTACAGTTGAAATGAATATGATGATCTTTTCTGGGTGTTCTATGCATTCCTTATTCTCGGAAATATGTGTGTGATTGTTCAGTTTCTGATGGAATTCTTATCACATGAGTATATTGGCTGACTTTAATGTTAGATGAAATTACTGATGGTCTATTTGATTTATAACCGGCATTTCCTTATTTCTTTGGGATTCTATTCTATTATGTTTGGAATAAAGTTGATGATGGAATTTATGTGAGACTATTCTTATGTTTCTGTTGATTATGGTTTTGTTTTATATATGCAGGAAATATATTATCTCTATTATAAAGGAAGTCCAGAGTCGGTAAGCGGTGTTTTTTTTCTGGCTTTCTCTGGGGAATTATCAAGATCTTTATTATCCTCTTGTGAGTTATGTTCTCGGACTTCCAGTATGGTATTGTATCTTGGATTTCTTTATCTCAATTTTTCTATCATTCTTATTTTGTGAATTATCAACCATGGCTTATCTTTAAAGTGTGTTCTTCAGCTTGTGATAACTATGTCTATTATGAATATGCTTCTGGTTCAATCATAGAAACGTGGTGATTCTAGTATCTGGATTTCTCTAATTTTCGTGTAAGGAATTGACATTGTCAAAGGTATAAGTGGTGAAATCACAAGCTCCAATCTGTATGATGGATTTTTTTTCTCAAGTAAGTTAATTAAAGTCAATTCATTCAATCGGGATATCTTTGTCTCTTTGAGCTAATATGATTGTAAAGGTCTTAATTATCATGATAAAAGAATGTTTGGAAGATTATGTGGTTGATTTGCTTTAATAGCATGAAGAAGGGAGCATTTTGATAAGTTATTATCTAATAGTTGAAATCAACTCAGTTGTTTTGCCAGAACAAACTGGTCAATTGAAATGTGATTTGGGTTATATGTATTCAAGTTTATCCTCAGATAAGAGAATGAATTCTGTGTGTGGATGGAACAGTCAGAATGAAGAATTAATATTCTTGAAAGTATGATACAGAGGTATATCTATTAGATTTGTTCTAATCGGATGATGTTATTACGAATTAAAGTTGTTCTCATTGGTAAAGTTATTACAATTATGAAAGCTTGAATGATTTGTGCATAATAAAAAAAGTGGGAAAGAGTTGAAAGCATTATTAAACGAAGCTCTAGTTCTGAGTTCAGTTTGAATTGAGTAAGGAATTTATGATTTTTCAGTGATACACTATTGAACGGATTGGAATGTGTTTTATTGTTAGAATGTAAAGCGATAGTTCATGTTTTGACGATAAATGTCACATTAAAAAGAACTGTTTGACTAGTGATTTGGAAATGGCCACTTTAATGACTGTGTTGTGAATTTGATGACATCGTTTGTTTGATGAAAAGTGTCACATGTCCCCTAATTTCAAAAATTAAAGCATCGAATGTCATAGAAAGATCTGAAGTTAAGATAGTATTAAAGACTTGAGCTATCGAAAGATCGTGAGTAATTGTCGATCTACCTTTGCGAAACAAATATAGTTACGGATGCTTGAATGGAAAATATTGATTATTTTGTGAATGTTGGTCACATGATTGATCTTATTTAATGACGATTCGATTTCAGATAAATTAAAAGTTAAAGTGATGTTTCTTTACAAGTTTGAGAAACTCAGAAATGTGTTAGTGAGTGGTTAGCTAAATGAGTACAGTAAGGAACGACTTTCTATTCTGAATTTCAGGTTGGACTTGATTCATGTTATTATTATTCCAATATGGAAATTATGTACCGAAGAAATCTGAGGCTTATGCAGAAATTTTTATACGAAGTTCACAATAGTGGCTTGTCTGGTTATTCAAGAGTAATAAAATGTGCAGTTATATGAAATAGATGTTCTGGTAATTGTGAATGTTACATAATATTTTGAATTTGTGTTCAAACATCTATTCCTAAGTAAGTAAGCCAAACATTAAGAGCATTCAGGATTATTGCAGTCACTGATAATATTAGTGTGTTATGAGGTAGAATTGCTATAGATTTTGTATCAAGATTTTTATATATTTGAAAAAGGGAGATGTTAATTGGATTGTGGTTGATCATTTGACAAAGAAAGATTCGTGTGATCATTCCAGTATGTACAGAGTTCTTATTTGACAGATCAACTAAGCTATGTGTTCCTAAGAGAGTAATTTAGAACTTTGACAATATGTTCCGACACTGTGTTCTAAAGTTCAAAGGTTATTAGAAAGAGATATACGAGGTGAATTTGGTTTGTGATTTTGAGAATTTTGTGAAGTTGTTTCAGGAAAGTTGAAAGCAACTTCTTCTAGTAAGATTTTCGAGGACGAAAATCCCTAAAGGGGGAAGAGTTGTAACAGCCCGATTTTGGGCCTAGTTAGAATAGTGGTTTTGACACCACAAATCTGACATAGTAAAAAATTATTTTTATTATATTTTTTATGGTCTACAATTCTATGGAATTGTTTTGTGAAAATTTCGTCCTGGAATTTTGACGTTCGAGCACTCAATTTAGTCAAAAGGAGTAAATTGTAAAAAGTGCAAAACTTGAGTTCTATATGCTAGAGGTGTCTAATTGTTATGAAATTTTAAATTGGAGGTCTTTAAATGGTAATTAGACCATTGGTTAATTTTTTGGACAAAAGTGGATATGAAATAGGTGAAATAGAATATTTTTAAGTTACAGGCATTTTGGTCATTTAGTAATTAAATGATTAAATAAACAAAATAAAAGCCAAATTTTGGTCATATTCAACCCTTGGCCAAAATTTTGAAGACCGTCATGGCTAGGGTTTTGTTCAAGCTTTCCAAGCTCCATAGTAAGTCCGTTCTTGCCCTGTTTTTAATGATTTTTATGTTTTTGAAATCCTCGTAACAAGATTTACCTATTTCTACCCTTGATTTGAAGTAGGGTTCATGTTTAAAAATTTACCCATGTGTGACATGTGTGTATTTTGATGTCTAATGGAGGAATATGAATGTTTGTTGTCTGTTAAACGACTTTTATTAAGTAGTTTTCGGTGAAAATGCTAAAAAGGACTCATTTGTAAAAGTTATAAAATTTGTCATAAAAGTGTGATTTAGTGGAATTGTTGGTTGTTATAGTTACCGAAGTGGTTCGTCTGGACTTAAAGTGCAAAGAAATTGAATGAAAATCATTATACGAGCCTAAGGGCAAAAGTGTAATTATGACAAACTTTAGGGGTAAAACGTAATTCTTCCATAGTATGATTTTTGGATCACATTGACTAATGTGAGTAATAAATAGACTAAATGTGATATTATAGATCAAAGAAAACGAGGTTCGGACCTAGAACGGGGGAAAAACGAGAAATTGACTATTAAGTCCCTTTTGCCATTTTGGTGTCGAGGTAAGTTCATGTGTAAATAATGCAATGATATATCATGTTCTAATATTTTATTAATGTATGAATTTCTATGTTCAATTGTTACAATGAGTTTATGAACGATACTATGGTCAATGAGAATGATATTGTGAATGAGTTCGACAAAGATGAGACGTCGAGAAAATCCAGTTTGAACCTTAGGAATAGTATAGGATACAAGTGACATGTCACTAGGAACTATGTGATTATGAGCTTATAAGATTATGTGTATATGTGACTATGTGAATCTGGGTGTTGGTTTTGTACGTTCTACTGGTGGCTGGGTAGCCTGGCATGTGTTGTGGGTACCTGTCAGCTTGTGTGAGTAGGCCCGTGATTAGCTCGAGAGCGAGCAATGTGTGATTTGTGATATGAGGTAGCAAATGGCTACGTATGAGGCACTATGTGCAAGCTTTCCATGTATCCGATAGTATTCCAAGTGTTCAACGGGTAAATCAGTGAGTAATTCGACAAGTAAGTCAACGATGAAGAAATATGAGAATGTGCTGCGAGTTAGTACAGGTATGTACTTATGACTCACGAGGAAAAGATTGGGTATACTATGAAAATGTGGTAAGAATGCATACGAGAAAATATGTGACTATACTAATTGAGGTATAGGTATGTGCACGAACAAGTTATGCTTGTGAAACATTGATAACCTTGTGACAAATTATCTACATTTATGTTGAATGGATGCATGATAAGATTTGATAATAATCATGTGTTAGGTATATGAGCTTAATCGAATTGTGAAGTAGTACGATATATATACTTAAGCTGTGATTCAAATGATGTGTGAAAGATTGTTAAGCTATAGGTGGAAATTATGATTACTCATAAATAACGTGCATGTTGTTAAGAGAGTTGAAATAACTTGCTAAATAATGTGATTAGCTATAATGAGGAGATCATCGTTGTTAATCTAATGTCAAGACATGCAACTAGTGTTGGTAAGATAAAGAGTAAGCATTATGAATGAGTAAGTGGTAATCATGAGATTTAATGCAAATTGTATTAATAACATTCTTATGAATGGGTAAAATAAATGAATGTTAATAGTTGTTTATTATTTGCTTATGAACTTACTAAGCTTTGAAGCTTACCCTATTTCCTTTCCCATCTCTTATAGGTTAATTTAGCTAACTTGGGTTAGAGACCGTCGAAGATGCCATCACACTATCAAGCTATCATTTGGGTATAAGTGAACGCAAGTATTTTAAGTTTATGGCATGTATAGGGACTTTGTCTTTTGATTAATTGTGTCATTATTAATTTGGCTAAGTGTGTTGGCTTATAATGATTTGGTGATTCATTTTGTATATGGCCAAGAAATGTAGCTCATATTGTTTATTGGGATGTAAACCTAATCATATATACATACATGTGCCTAAACAATTGTGATGTGGTTGGTTGTTGTGTGAATTGACAAAATGTGTTGTGGCTATGGATGTTTGATGATGGAATGATCATGATCATGTCTTGTTTGTGTATGTTTAAGTTCTAGACTATACCATGTCAATTGCCTTTGAAATCATGTATGTGTTTGTGCAATAAGGGTGGCAATTGGCTTGGAAAATAGCCTCAAATTTGTCCACACGGGTAGACGCACGGGCATGTGTCTAGGCCGTGTGTGACACACGATCTGCCCCATGGGCGTGTGTTCTTGTCGTGTGTCCCCTGCACCCTAATTAGGGAAAACATAATGCCTAGTAGTAAACACACGAGCAGAGACACGGCCGTGTGTCTCTACCGTGTGAAGGACATGACCTAAGCACACGGGCATGTGACTTGGCCGTGTGACTTCAATTTGTTGCTAACATCATAAACAAAGAGTTACACGGGCTAAGGGCACGGGCGTGTCCCAAGCCACACGGGCGTGTCCCAAGCCACACGGGCGTGTGACTCTCCAAAGTATGAAAATTTTCTAAGTGTAGTAAAAGTTTTGAAAGTTCTCGGTTTAATCCCGAACCACACCCAATGTATGTTTTGGGCCTCGAGGGCCCTTATAAGGGACGTTATGCATGTGAATGAAAAGTTCTAAATTTGAACGCAAATTCATGTCTCGGTTTTGTATAATTGTGTGAGTTTATGTCCGGTAACACCTCGTGCCCTTTTCCAGTGTCGAATACGGGTAAGGGGTGTTACAAATTAGGATGTTTGAAATGGCATGTTTTGGTGTTTTTAAGTGATGTTTAGACCCCTTGAATTTATGCCCAAATGGTATGGATGGTTAGGTATGAATTGGACTTGACATGGCTTGATTTTAGGTAAATTTTTGGGTTCACATGGCTTGGGACACAGGCTGTCACAAGGTCGTGTGACACACACGGCCTAGCTATACGACCGTGTGTCATTTGTAAAATTCTATTGTTTCAATTCAGTGAGTTGCACGGACTAACACACGACCGTGTGTGGCAACTCAGAGAGTTACACGGGTTGCGACACAGCCGTATGACCCTACTCAGTGATTGACACAGGCTGGGACATGGTTGTGTGTCCTTGTTCGAATGTTACACGGTCTGGCCACACAGCCGTGTGACCCCTATTTTCCAATTTTTGTAACTTTTTTTTAAAACTTTTGTTTTGTTTCAATTTAGTCCTGAATTGCTTCTAAGCTATTTTTAGGGCCTCAAAGGCTCGATTTAGGGAAAAAATGCTTATGATTGATATGATTTTGGATGAGATTAATCTATTGAATGATATGATGTTAAATGATTTCTGATTGATTAGTAGTGCTTCGTAACACTAATCCGGTGACGAAGACAGGTTTGGGGTGTTACAATGTCTACTTATTAAACTTTAAGTTAATTAAACATAGAAGTATGCTAAAGAGACTTATAAATTAAGAATTAGTAAATATCCAAATTGCCACAGGAACACCATAACATCTTTAACATTGTTATTAATAATTCTAAGTTAAGGTAAAGTAATTATTCTAACTCATGCATGTCATTGTGATTAACTCTTAAAAGTTTCCTGCTTAATATTCTATGTTGCATTTTGTCTTGCATACTTAGATTAATTTTAGGTAGATTAATTAGTTCATTCATCACTCTCAATTTATAATTTCACAATATTTGCGTTGCATATACAGTCTCTGTGGAGACAATACTCTTTACTCACTACTTTATTGTTGACAATTATGTACACTTGCATATCATTCGATAATTTCATGACAGTTCCACAAATCGGGCCAGATCAAGTGGTCGAATAAGCTCCATCTAATCAATTGACCTCCATATGACACTCTTTGTGTAATCGTCACAGACTTTGATTCGTGTCCCGTGACATAGGGGCCAACTTTGCTTATGGAATAAAGTTTAGTTATTTGGTTTGGTCAAAAAAATTTAGGTACGTAACTCAAACAAAGAGCATAATTTAAGGGCATTTTGTTCAATTAAGCCTAAATAAAATAATAACACATCAAGAGGATGGAAAAAACAACGCACGATATAAGAACTTAAGATCAATACACCCCAAAAGCTAAAGAAGCGAGATTTGGACATGCACTTCAGTGAGTTTGAGCAGTAACTTACAGTGTTTTAAAAGTCCTTTGCAATCTTATGTATCTCCACTTGTCACCAACATTGGTTGCCTCTTCAATCACAAGTATCGTCGAATGAATTTCCCCTTATTCTTTGTGAGTTTCTTCTCTCCTTTTTCCTTATCTTCTTATTTTACTGAAGCTTTCACACCTTCTTGTAGGTCTAAAGCTCGATTTAGATCTCAGATTCAAGAGGAGGCCCTGACAATGATGAGTTATGAACAATGAAGGTTATTATTGAGTGTTAGATCGATTTTTTCCTTTCTCTAGAGAACCTCAAGATTATCAATATCTGTAAAAAAAAAAAAAAAGTTTTGAAAGTCCCCCTGTCGTTTTTTTAACTCTCCTAGTAAAACCATCTTCCCCTTAACTTCTTTCTTTTTTTTACCTCCTTTTTTCCCTTGTTGTCCCTTTTTTATCTAAGTAATAATAAATGTATGTTTGGACAGCACAAAATAATTGAATAAAAGCGTAATTACTAAGTTAGTAATTACACTCTCTTGTAATTACAATAATTACAAAGAATTATAATTTTCTAAACGTGTTTGAATGGCATAGTATAATTACATTGTAATTTCCTATGTTATGTTTGGTAGTACAAATTGTAATTACACAATTACATAATTTATATTTTAAAAATATAATAACAAATATTATAATGTGATGTTAATATAAGAAATATTGTTTAAAACAATAAATGTATTCTCAACCACATTTGAAGCTTTGAATGTCTCAAATTAAAAAGTTTCCGAGCTATCTATGGTGCTTGTGTCTGGCACCATTCTCTCTAATAGTATTATATCCTCACGATAAGGTGCAAAAAACATTTTCTATTTGCATATTAGCATCTACCTTATAATATTTGGTTTTTAGTCCAAATCTTGTATAGCATTAATTATAAAAATTAAATTTAGAGAATAACTTATGTTAGATTAAATCTTTTCTATGATATGTAAATTAAATATAAAATAATATAAAATTTATAATATATAACATTCATAAAAAAAAGTTTTATAAATTGTCTAGTACTTTCATAACACTTCTTATAAACAATATTTTTGTTGTCATAACTCTAGAAAGTTATTTTTTACAAATAAGTTATAATAAAAAAACCTATAACATTTTTTATGAATAAGGATACTATTTTTATAATATATAGCATGGACAGATAAATAAGTTATGTTCACATTTGGCCATAATATTTTATAAATAAATATTTTATAACACTTTTATAACATTTAAAAAATTCTAATAATTTTCCATAAATTTAAAAAAATTAGATTTTAAATAATATAATTTTTGGTATAACTTTATAAAATATATAAATTATTTTTATAGTATTTTTTAGGATTTATAATATAAGAATTTTTGTTATAACTATCTCAAATATTCATATTTGCTCATACTTATAATATAATTTTAGAAATTTTATAAAAATAATTTTCTAAAATTAGATTTGAATGTAATTATCTCAGATAATTACTCCAATTTTCACCCCTAAGAATTGAAAGGTGCAATTAAGGAGTTCCAATTACATTCATTCTGTGATACTCATCAATTACAACGGTTACCCAAACATGTCAGTTTTGTGTAATTACAATCAATTACACTAAAATCTAATTAATAGTCGGCTTTTTATTCACTACTTAAATAATATTTAAAAATAAAATCTATGACAAATAAATATTAAAGATAACACTATAAAAAAAAAGAGATTCACACTCAATCAGAACTCAACCCAAATTTAATTCAGACAAAATATAATTACTACATATATTGTAATAATTCTTTTTATTTCTCAAGGTATCTAAGGGAGCGAGCCTATTAATTAATCATTCGCATTCTCTAAGCCTATTAAGGGGTAGATGTTGACCACAAATTTTAAAGTTATTCTATACCTAGGGCGAGGATTAAACCCTCGACCACTAATTAAGATAGGAGAGACGTTTGCCATCTTACTCATCTCCCGTAAATATAATTTTATTTTTCTTTATATTATATGTGATGTTGATTAACTTGATATTAATTTGAGTTTTATGTGTTTTTGTAAATAAAAATTATTATGTGTTAATTTTCTAATCACATTAATATTAAATCTTAAAACTATTACTACAAAATTTAAATAACTCATACGTGCATCAGCTGTATTAACTATTTAATAAAAAATAGGGTAAACTATTTAATTGGTCACCCAAGTTTTTGAGCACCTTCATTTTTTATCACTTAAATAAAAATAATTATAATTTATCACCATCTTTAGAGAAAATTTTCATTTTAATCACCTAACCCATCCCACTATAGAATACTTCTTTGACCAAGTCAAACTTCTCCACCAATCAAAATTTTCTTTCATTTTCATTCTCTTTTATTTTGGGTATATTCAATCTTCTTCTTCCCTAACCAACTTTTTTCCTTCACTGCTTCTAACACCCAAAAATTTTCAAAGCCTAGAAAATCTAGAGTTTATGAAAAAAAACTTATTAAAACATAAAAGTTTAAAATCCCAAAACAAAATACAACCAACAATTACAACATGCTAAATGATATATAATTCATGTGTTAAACAGGCCTGAGGGAGATGACTGCTTTCTTAATTCCCTCAAAAGCAACTTAGATAATCTAAAGGAGAAGAAATAAAAAAAATTTCTTCGAGGAAGAACGATGAAAGTAAATTCCGCAAACGAAGCCCTATAACTGAGGGTGTTGAAGATGAGATTGGGTCAGACAATGAGAGTGATGATGATAGTCCTAATGGTTTTATCGTTGAGGGCTTCAACATTACCAGTTGTGACTATAGTTGTAGTGAGTCGCAAGAACATTCCGATTGCAATAATACTCATAGCGAACAACAAGATGTCTCAAGTAACTCAAATGATGAAGTGGACTTCGATATGATTCTCTCTCAACTCAAAAGGAAAAGGAATCATAAGTCGAATCGGGAATTTGAGGGGGAGATGTTCGTGGCCTTTGGCAAGGATCCAAAACTTTGCATAAAAACTGTATGTGCTCTCTACCTGCAACAAGCATCAAGGGAGAAGCTTTCCAAGATAGCCTTGTGCCAAAACCAGAGATGTTTTAATAAAACCGACGCCTACATGTACGAATTCGAAAATTTATGATTTAAATGACCATCGTCATTGTACTTTGCGCAACAACGGATATCTGTATGTTGGAATTTGTACCGTGTCTTATAGGGGCTAGACGTTGGAAGCACGGACATGGGAGGGAAGAAGAAGAAGAATAAATAAGACCCAAAATACAAGAAAAAGAAAAATGAAAGAAAACTGTGATTGACAAACAAGTTTGACTTGATCAAAGAAGTATTTTAGAGTGAGATTTAGTATGTAAAATCAGATTTTTTGTTATAGGTGAAAATTTTTATTAATGATAATGATTAAATTAAAATTATTTTTATTTAGATGAAAAATGAAAGCATCCGAAAATTGATGAACTCGATATTTTACCCTTAAAAATATAATTTCAAAATTCAAACAAGAAAAATCATTTTAAAATATTAGAGGTAACTGGAGCCAAAAGCGGGTTACAGTACTTTGTTCGCTTTACAACTAAGAAAGTAGGGGATCTTTAAAGCCGTAAATTACGTGGCAATTTGAAAGAAGCGAGTAGTCGAGTAGGTGAGGAAGCATAGAGTGAAGGCTTTAGTTTACAACAGATAACACAGAAGGAACGAGCGCGTTATCATTCTAAATTCTAATCAAGGCGTGGGAGACTTGGAGTAAATGCAAATTAAAGCTTGTACAGTTGTACTCTACACTAAAATTACGTTGCCAATTTTTTTAAAGAGAATAATGACTTTTTTCATAAAAATATATATATATGTAAATATTTTTACTCTACCTTATAATTTATTAATTTTTATATTTTAATGAATTTAATGTATAAATTTCTGTTTACTTAACTATGACTATAACAAACAGAATGATTTAGTATATTATTTTTCTGAATTAAAAATTATTTATTAATTGTCTACTTTTAAATAAAAGCCCTTTAAGTAATGGGAAAAAGAAAAGAAAAATAGAAAAAACACAGAGAAAGAGAACAAAAATTTACTTTAAAAAAAGAAAGAGAAAAGTAAAATATTTAAAATAAAAATATCTGAAATAAAATATACTACTAAATAGTAAATACAGCGCCTAAAAATTTCAGATTTCTAACATTTCTTTGGAAAAAGTTGTTTGCTGCTACTTTGCCTTTTTCCCTTCAGAATCCCTAAGTTTTTTTTTTCTCATCCGTCTCTTAGACTCTGAAAATTTCCTATTTATTGGTAAGTTATTGGCATTTTTTTTGTATTTTTTCTCCTATTTTCTGTTTTTTTTGGATAATAGATTATATATTTGTTATAAAACTGTAATTTTTCGAAAATTCTGAAAATTGTCCGTAAAATTGGACAGATTCCTGGGTTTTTTTAGCCATTATTAAAAAAATTGTAGCTTCATCTTTGTAAGAAAAATGGAATTGAGTAGATTTGGGGACTAAAACTGAAAGGATTGCAACAGTTATTAGGGTTTAAATTTGGCGATGAGTAAATTCTACTTTTTTGCATATAGATTTTTCACCTGGGATTTAAGAGCAAGGTAGCTTGTTAGGCTCAATTTTTTTTTTCAGTGAATTTTGAAAGCTTGATCAACTGACAGTTCCTCGCTCAAGTTGAAATTTGAAACTTCATTTTAATTTATACAAACATTTTCAAAAATCTGCACTTCTCGAGTTCGAGTTCAAGTAGTGAGAGTTCAGTGCACCAAACAGTGAGTTCGTTCTTTTGAACAATAATTCTTAACAGTCAGCATGAGTATAACATTTCATGTTTGAGATTATTATATTTTTCTGTTTAAAAAATTAGGTTCTTCTCTGCTGTTGCTGCTGCTTCGTGATCTAATGAATTACTTAGGTACGAGCAAAGGAAAGAACTGAAAAAGCATATATAATTCAATTTTAAACACCAAACAGAAAAAGGAAAAGAATGTCGGGATCTGAGACGGGAATGATGGCGAGTAGAGAGCCCTACAGCTTGGGCATGCAACAGAAGAGTCCGGTGGCGTCACAACCGGTGATACAGAACATGCGTTTAGCCTTTAGGTCTGACGGAACAGCTGTGTACAAGCCCATCACTTCCGCCTCACTCACATATCAGCCAGCTTCCGGCGATGGTGGGGCCGAGGGGTCCGCTGGTGGACCTGCGGTCACTCAAGAACAAGGGCAAGCTCTGAACATGAGCATGAGCATGGGGAGCGAACCCTTGAAGAGGAAGAGAGGGAGGCCCAGGAAGTATGGGCCGGAAAGTACCATGCCGTTGTCTCTTATACCAGCTCCTTCCTCTGTCAGCGTAACCCAATCTAATAGTGGAGGAGGATTCCCCTCACCAACTCCTCCGCCACCTCCTTCAGGAGGATCAGCCTCTTCACCAACTTCAGGAAAGAAAGCTAGGGGAAGACCGCCTGGTTCCTGCAATAAGAAGAATCAACTTGAAGCTCTGGGTACTCTTTTCTCTTGATAGTTGATACGCGAATAAAGCATTTTAATCGTTTAATTTGATGAATGTCTTTTTTTGCTTTGGATTGGTAAAAGCACGACATTTTCTGTTTTCTACCTTGTTCTCGAAATGCCACTATACTTAGGAATTAAGATCTAAGAGGAAGGATCTGATTTCCCTGCTTTTTCATTTTTACTCTGTTTTGTGTTATATATAGACAAACACACGTGGGTGGGATGTGGATGGCAGGTGAGGAGAACAAATGGGTAGTGCGGTAAAAATAATAAAGGAGTGATGGTTTTAGTTTTGTTTATGTTTATGTTTTTGGTGTTGGTGATGATTTGTAGGGAGTAGTCTCGATTCTGGGTTCTGATTTCTGACAGGATGGAACCCAAGATGCTTTGCTGAGTAATAATAAATATTAATAGTACTGTAGTACTTACCAGTATTTACCACTAATTAGTAGAAGACTGGAAGTCTTAAAGAGATTATGTAAGGATAATCAAACTAATATTCCAAATATCAACACGTAAATACCTGTGATGCTGTGGAATCACATCTGCATCTGTTGTCTGTATTGTAAGATAGACTTCTAACTTTAGACTTGGGATCTGTTCTATCTGACTTTAGACTTCAGATTCTTATCTTTCCCAAATCACTTATATGCATGCCGCCATGCCCTTGCCTCATTTTTCTGTGTCCCCTTTCTTGTTTTTCTATATCTTCACTCTCTTATGTCAATAGCAGCTAGCTAGCAATTAACATCTACCAAGAGTGCTTTTATAAATATATATAATATGTACATAAACATTCTTGAATAATACTGAAGGATTGCAGCTTTCTTGTTATTACAAGATTTTTGTTCTTTTCTTTCCTTTTGTTTTTTTCCTTCAATTACTTTTTCAATATGAAGCATAGTCATTCTATGACTATCAAGTTTTTATTTTATTTTATTTTTTAAAGAAGATTCTTAGAAGCCTGAGCTATCTTTGTACTTGGTTACTAAGCTGACATATTTCACTAAATTGTTCTCTTTTTGCAGGATCACCCAGAGTTGGATTTACGCCCCATGTTATCACTGTTAAAGTGGGAGAGGTTTCTCTTTTTTCCTTTTAACTTCCCTTACCACTTTTCCTGGTTTATGTGGAAAACGTTTTCTTATTGCTCTTATATGCTAGAGTCAACCATTCTGAAAATTCATTTTTATTCCATTTATTAATAAATGGCATGTTCATCTTCTTGCTTGATGCAAATATGCCTGTCATAAGTTGCCGAAACTTCTTTCATTTAATTTGCTTCGTAAAGATTTTTAGTCAACTGTTGTCTTTAGAACCATATTGACTCTGGAGAAAAGTGTTATGTCATTAGTTTTTTGCATTTTGCATGTGATGAAATAAAAGGTCAAATTGGGGCAATGGATTACTTCCCAAAATTCCTCTTCAGACAATGAAAATCAATGAAAACAACAAAGAACTAATGGAGTAAATTAAAATTTTGATAATGCTTGTGATTTTGCAACTTCAAAATGTATACACAACTTAGAATGAAGTTATGTGAATGAATAACATTATCTTGATGAATATTTTTATGAACTCCATTCCTTTATTTGGTTGAAGATATATTTCTTTCTTGTTAATTTTATAAATATACTGGACATACAACTAGGGGGCATTTGGATAGTCATCTTACTGATGATAAGTTTTGGTTCAATACCATCTATTTCTTAGGTAATCTTTATATTACCTCAGTAATCTAAAATTTGTGACAATTTTACTCATTTTATTGACTTTGATCCATTTTATTTAAACTAAAACAAAATAATATATGCTAATGAATCAAATTCTCCAATTCTTTAATTCCAACTATATATATTATATTATATTATATTATATTATATTATATTATATTATTATCATTATCATTACTGTTATCATTATTATAAGTATAAATTGAGGAAACTTAGCATTTTGTCTATTATATTACCTTAAGTTTCAATTAATTATTATTATGAGTTTTTCCATTTTTAATTATTTATTAGTTGAGAAAATTTAACAACTTGTCTGTCTTCATAATCATCGTGGTCGTCATTTTACCTTAATTATTTTTATCTATTTTCGTTGTCACCTTTCACTGTTTGCATAATTTAATAGCTTTTTTCGTCCTTATTTGTGATCAATGACAATTTAATACTATTAGGTTATCTTATATTCTCTCAACAAAAAAATCTTACATTCCAAACAACTCAATCAAACAAGAAAATTAAACATTATTAGTAATGTGCTAAATAATCTAGATATGAGATAATCCTATTACCAGAGTTAATTAAACATTCTCCTAACCAAACACCCCGTTATAGTAAAGGAGAGATGCCTTCCCTTTTATTTATACTTTTATTTCTCAATGTGAAGTATTTTCATCTTTTGAGCTATCCATCGCTCTAAATTTCACTGTGCTTCTTTATACAAACATGTGTATGCAATGGAGTTGTTCTCTTGGTGATATAATAGTTGTAGTTAATTGGGTGATCTGAAGCTAAAATTTTATGTATTTACCTGGTTCTAGGATGTATCGTCAAAAATAATGTCATTTTCTCAGCATGGTCCCAGAGCTGTTTGCATCCTCTCAGCAAATGGAGCCATATCAAATGTAACTCTTTGCCAACCAGCAACATCTGGTGGAACTGTAACTTATGAGGTTTGTGATGTGCCAAAGTATTAGCATTCTTATTGTTGTTGCCTTCTGTTTTAGGATTTAAATTTGTTCTTATAAACTGCTTTAGGAATTGAAATCTCTTCAGCTAAAGGCAAAATATTATTTTTATTTTCACTAGTAATTTTTAGGGTCTGTGAGAAGGAGGTGCATATTGGCATCAAGATTCTCGAGTATCAATTTGATCATGCAATTTCTGTATCTATATCATGTTCATGTATATTGTAGTGTCATAATTGTGTTTAAAATATTTCATATTTATGTAAAATTGAATACGCTAATTCACATTATATAGATGTCAAAACATTCATTTATTCATGTTGTATTTGTGTTATTTTTTGTATCCTATGTTATATCATGTTTTAGTTATCTTTTTGTGCTGTGTCTGATATTGTCAGGTTTAACATCAACGTAATAGATGGATGGCTGTATCCTGTTTAAACTATAAATATTGAACTGAGAAAACATCTTATATAATATCTATTAATGCATGCCGCCATTTATGTGATGTACTCCCAATGGATGATGGCTGCATAAGTTGCAGAGTGAAATAGAATTTTTGATGCTTGTTAGAATCATCTATCTGTATTAAATTCAGCCATGGGAATTTAAAGATGTTTGAATAGGAAATCTCAATTCTTAAGCATAAAGCTGGAGCTGATGCTGTCATGGGAAGAAATATGCAAAAGTGGATTTATTGTCATCATATAGCAGAAGTTACTATGTTCTAGCGATGATTATTCTGCTTCTGGAAGCATTGTTATACCACCAAAGATGTGCCAGATGTGAACTTTATAATGAAAATCAATTATATCAAATTTATTCCACAACCTATAAAGAGAGAGCACCGGTTTACTTCGAATATCTAATTTAATGGCATTATGTTTCTTTTCCATTGATGGTGCAGGGGCGATTTGAAATTCTATCACTGTCTGGTTCATTTCTTCTGTCAGAAAATGGTGGTCAGCGGAGCAGAACTGGAGGGTTAAGTGTGTCATTGTCTGGCCCAGATGGTCGTGTTTTAGGTGGTGGTGTAGCTGGCCTTCTAACAGCTGCATCTCCTGTTCAGGTTTAATTCCTTTTCTCATTTGAAATTTTCGTTACTGCATTGTTCTTTTGTTCTAGTATCTTTCAGATTGTACATATTTTCAATCTTTTCAGAATCTTGTGGTATACAGGGATGAACCAAAATCACTCTACGAGAAGTGAAAGTTTCTCTAGATTTAACTCTAGTGAAATATGATGTTAGAAGTTCTACCACCTAACAAAAGTGATAAATATTTTGTGATTGATGTTATTATTAATAATCCATTTAATTTCAATAAAAAACTCCATTTAATGTTAATATTATGAAAAATGTAAATTTTAAAGGGTGAGTGTTTGATACACTGGCGGTGCACTTTTTTAACTCCCCAAACAAAGTTATAAATTTGCCACATTTCTCATTTCTTTTATATATATATATATATATGTTTTTTTATTTTTTACTATACATTATACACACTTGTCATCAACCAACCTTGCTTGTTGAATTTTTAAAATCCACCGACAGGATACCAAATATTTTCCCTTCATGAAGAGTTACAGCAAACATAGGTTTTAGGCCTTTTAGGTTTGATGATGTTTACCATATGTCAACTGTTAACCATGTAACGTTGGAGCGTTTTGGAGGGTGGAGAAATGGCCTCTGCCTCACCTAGCATTTATCAGTGAGCTCTGTCTCTCCTTTATGCAAATATTTAGATATATTTTAGAAGAATTATGTAAAGCTGACATGATTCATAGTGCTGCTATTGGCTTTTGGTTCTATACATTACTGCCCATCTCATTTTAAGTAATATACTTAACGTGTCTATGGTACTGGAAGTGAGCTACAATGTTGCTTGCAGGTGGTTGTGGGTAGTTTTGTTACAGACAATCGAAAGGAAGCAAAGTCAACATACCAGATGGAAGGCCTATCTGCCCCACCAAAGGTTGCTCCAGGGGTTACCAGCTCACCTTCACATGGTACTCTAAGTGAATCCTCAGGTGGACCTGGTAGCCCTGTTAACCAGAGCATGGGAACCTGCAATAATAACAACAATAATAACCCACAAGGCATGTCAAACTTTCCATGGAAGTAAAATCATGCTTTTAACTGGGTAGTCTGTAGTGGGTCAGCCAGTGTTGAAGTGGGAACCATTTTGTAATTTAAGCATCGTGTAACTGAAGTAGAATTAAGGGTACAGGATTTGCTGTTTTTGTTGAACTTGGGACTTGGTTGCTAAGCTAGAAATGGCCGATAGGTCTTGGCTTAGGAGTGTTGTTAGTGTGATGCATTTGTAAGGTAAAGGCGTAAGTTAGACGCGAGAGAGAAAGCACTTGTGTTCTAGTCTTTTAGGTGTTGTGTTTGAGTTTGTTGCCAATTACAGTTACGTTAGTGGAAGGGTGATATGGATGAAGATGATGATGCTCATGTTGAAATTAGCTGTGTTTTACGTCTTATTTATTTTTACACGTATTCTTGCCAAATCCCAATGCTCCATACATCATTCATCCCATTGCTTTCATTTTATTTACATTTTGGTTAATTCTGCTAAGCTGTTGGATTTGTATTTATGGAATTTTAAAATTTTAGTCTTAGATTATTACTTTCAACTTGGTATTTACATATTATAGCGATTCAATTAAAAAACAGATTAAATTTAATTGAACAGGTTTGAGATTAAAACTGATGAAATTAAAATATAAATAGAAAAGAATATGACCTTTACATTTCTGTCTGTACAAGGGAAATCGTGTAACAGTTATTACCATGAACCACAAGTTGTTAGGGAAATGAGGTGAGTACTCATTACATTAGATGAGATGTTCTCCAATTTTGTTTGTTTGGGAGGTGGGGCCTTGGGGAGGGGGGTAAAGTCATTTCACAAAGTTGAATGTTTAATTTTCCCGTTTGTGGCCATTAACAAACCATTCTACAGTGAAGTGAATTAAAGTACACCAACACAAATGCAACGCTCATGCAACTTTTTTGGCTCTCTTCAACAATAGCCTCAAAGAGGGAAACCCAAGTGCAAAAGTCTGCCAGAACCATCCTGTTGCATTATTAGGATCCACTCTTTTTGCCAACCGCCACGCGTACATGCCTTCTCCGATATGTGCTGCAGTAGCTAAGTAAAATGCTAGCCGTATTCCAAACATCGACCGAAATAACATAAGTCCAATAGATCTAAGGAGTGGCACTGGTCCTATGGGTGGGAACCAACCACTAGCAAAAAGTGAAATCATTCCAATCAAAATAATTCCCCATACATATATTGGAGGTCCGTCCAAACTTTTGTTTTTCCTATCCTGCCAGTATGATATAGTTGCTGCCATGCCTTCCCGAGGACTCACCATTGGAACATATCCAAGCTCTTGCTGTGCTTTAAGGTATGAGAAGTAATGGGTAAGACCAACCTACAAACATGCATCAGGTTCATTAAACACGATTTTTTACTAGGAAAATTGTCATACCACCTCAACAACCTATCATCACAATATATAACACCAACATTTTACCCTATCAAAATCAAAAGCAGAACAGATGATCGAATATTTATTTTTGGTGCTTTATGCAAAAGTTCTGAATCACAGGCACGGCTCAGAGCACGGAAAGGGGGAACCAGTTATTAAACAAACCTTATATACTTCAGCAGGAAGAATGAAGGGCTGAGGAAGCCACCACCGATTCAATAAGGGATATAACATTGAGTATACAGCCCAGAAAATCTTAGCTAGATAAAGAGCATGCGAAACAGCGAGCCAGGACTTTGGCAAGTCATAATCTAAACTTTTTAAAAGTGGTTGGATGAATTCAAAAGTGTTGATTGGAGACCCTGCAAAAAGTCATAAGAGAAAAATACCCTTGAGAAACATTGTCAACTTCATCCAGTAAATAGTCAAAATAGATAAAACTGCTACTGCAAATAGTTTTGCACGCCTAATGGGAGAAAACAAGAAAAGCATTGATCACTATTCATTACCATCAGATATGAAGTATGGCTGGCCAGCTGCAACTGGACGCCCTTCTTTTCCAGGAATGTCATCTAAAACTCCCATGCTTGCCAATAGTAGAGCGAGTACCAGGTTATCCACATAAACCCAGTCTGTTTTCACATTAGCATTACCTATTTTGAATGGCACCAAGCCTAGTTTTGCCATAGATACTATCCTAGGGAGGTGTCGCTCTTCACCGGGTCCATATATAGCAGCTGGACGAACAGCACAGGTATAAAGACATTTTCCAATATTATTCCTGCACAGCAAAGAATCCCCCATGTAACTCATTTCCCTTTGGAACAGAAAAGGGTGAAGAGAAGGCATGTTCAATGGCAAACTTCAGTAAAAATTTAATCTAGATTATCCAATATGCTAGAGTAAATTTTGTCATTCAATTATATTCTGTGATGACACCATGAGCTGATGTGGTAGAAGCGGCTGAAGGAGAGCCAACAAGGTGCGCATCAGGAGGACCCCACGCAAGAAAACCATATCTGTTATTCTTAAGAATTATGTGACCTAAGGGCAGGGGATATTTTGTAAAGGGGCAGTACAATCTATCTATTATAAATAAGTAGAAATAACCTAAGTACGAAGGAATTGTCTAGAGCGTGACTGCTACTGCCTCCTCGCTTGGATTAGTTTCTTTGTACTGATCCATTTCTTCTCTTGAATTCACCATACTCTCCTATTTCTTCTTCCTCCTCTTTTGGTCTCTACTTCTTATTATAGTTGTTTGTATTGTTTGGAATTCATTTTGAGGTTGCAGTTTGGTCCATTTTTGGTGCTTTCGTTGCTCTAACTCTCCTCCACCATGGTTGATGGTACTCGATTGGCAAACTTAGATCTGTAAGTGGCTATGCTTCAGGATGATTTTCAACTACAATCTCAAGCTCTTGCTCAACAAACTAAATCCCTAGACTCCCTTCAATCTACAGTTAAGTTTCAGTATCAAACAATGGTTGATATGAAGCATCAAACGGAAGCTGTTAGTACTCAACTCATTCAACTTGGGCAGTTAATTAAAGGTAAGGCCACGCTATCAAACAATAGCCTCCCGATGGAACCAAGGTTGAGACTGATTCCAGAACAACATTCAAGTGTGACCATACATCTCCTTCCAACCACTGCCATCCATCGCACCTTGAGTACGATTCTGATAGGGAAGAGTTTCCGTTCAAGCCCAAACCCGCTCAAGTGGAACTGACTAAATTTAATGGTACTGATACTATCATACTAATACTAATACTATCATACTATTCCACATACATATAAACTAATACTATCTTGTACCATTTTATTCAAGCCTAAAACAATAGTAGCAGAAAAGATAACCAAATAGGAGGATTCTGGCAGTTCGATTTACTTACTTTAAAGGGCGGCCGTTGTACTTAAGAACCAACTGCTCGGCGATTGATTTACTTCGACCATAGGGATCAACGTGATCATCAATAGGGAAATAGGGCAAGGCCTCACTGCCATTGACAATCTCCTTTCCACCAAACACAACATTATATGTGCTGACATAAACAAGCCTAGTGATCCCAAATTCAAGGCAAGCCTCCAAGACATGGCAGGTTCCATTGATATTCACCTGGTCAACACGAGAGAACTGAAGCATTTCTTTCCCTGACATGCCATAGGAAGCCAGGTGAAAAACGCAATTGGCACCACGAAGAGCATTTTCAACATCTTTCTTCGAGGTAAGATCGCCTGTTGCAACCACACAATTCAGGGCAATGGGTATAAGCATCTCAAAATGCTAAATTGAAGGCCTCCCCCGCATATTTAAAAAAAAAAAAAAGACACAGCACAAACTTTATGGTTCAATCCATCTAAGAAAGATAAGTTGAAAACTTTAAAGTTTCTAAGTTTTTGTTACTTTCTTCCGATCATCAGAAAGAAAATAATAGTAGTAGCAGAAGAAGAAGAAGAAAAGGGAAACCTTGGAGGCAGCGGATGCCGTGTTTGCTTAGTTGGAGGGACCAAGGGGAATGATGGCGGAGGTCAAAGGAGCGAACTTGGCGAGCACCTCTGAGGATAAGCTCCAAGCAAAGGGCAGAGCCGACGAAGCCCAGACCACCGGTGACCACGAAGGTGTTGCCTTCGATGCCTTCATTTTCGCTCAAGTGCATTTTGTTGCTGTAGCTGGATTGGATGCTAGGGTGAGATATAGGGTAATTTGGTGAATAAGTAGAGGGATCGGAACGGTGACCGATGGATGGAGACAAGTACTGAGGTTGGCCTGGGCGCAATTTTAGTCAATCCGGTGCTGCATACGTCTATTGCCTTTCCTCACAGTAATAATGAATTATTTCATCTTTTAAACAAATTATTTTAGTGCTTTATTTAATTTTAATTTATGATTGTCCGGCACTAGTGTCACGGGCCAGAGTTTAAAGCCCGTGACTATTAAACCAAATGCATCTGATGGATGTCTATTGCTTAGATGGGGATCATTTGGCCCACGTGAGTTGGCCCGATTCAAGGAACTGTTGAAGAAGCCTGTCAGATTGAAGCCTGGTTGGCCCGATAGTGAAGATATGGCAACTTAGGCAACTATGGTAACTAATCTTTAAAGATAGAGGGAATCATATCCTGGAAAGATTAGATAGGATTTGATATGGCAATATCTTGTAAATCTCTTAAATCATGTGATATGGTTAATCTTGTCCGTCGATGTAAATGTATCTTGACCGTCGGTTTTGGGGAGCTCAAGTATAAATAGAGAGTCTCCCCCTCATTTGTACTCACTCCATTCATTGTTTCATTATTTTTTATGAATAAGAGAATAGAGAGCATTTACTCAAACACTTTGCGAGCGTCCCTTTCTGTTCTTCTTTAGTTGCTTCTTTTGGCATAAGTTTGCTTCCGTTGTACGAGTTGGTGCTTTGGAGGAGTTCTTAAGGAATCCTCCTTCAAGTAAAGGCTGACTTAGGCGGGTTTGGACGAGCGAATCGCCTAAGGCCGCACGGATTGCTAAACGAAAGGTCTAGCCCCGTGACACTAGATCTATTTATAAATTAGATTACTCAATTTGAATTAAAGGCTTATTTTAAAAGTAATAGAGTTTGAATGAAAATATAGTCTCGAAAAATGAGTTTTGATAGAAAATAAGATCCGTTTAAAAAATAGGTTAAGTCTCAAGTAATATTTTGTTGGCTTGACCTCGACCCCAGCCCCAGCTCGAATTTGTAAAAAAGAAAAAGCTTGCAATTTTATAGCTACTTTGCTGCTGTTATTTTCCTATTTTTACTATCATTTTATTGATTTTTGACATATAAATAAATTATCATCTAGATGTTACGACAACAATTAAATATTTTTAAATTTTAAAAAATTTAAATATTAATATGGTGTGGATTGCTACATTGATGTCATATAAGTAAAGTTAACAAGCGTCAATTTTTTCAATCTATTTTAAAATAATTTGACAAACAATACAAGTTTAAAAGACTAAAAGAAATAATAAAAATTAAAATAATTTTTTTAAATTGAAAGACCAAATAAATCATTTTACGTATATAATATAATATATCCATTTAAAGGAGGAACATGATTATTTTATTCATCTCAGATCCACTTAGAAATTAAAAACTTTTTCTTCAATTTTCTTTTATTCTTTTTTTTCCTTGCAGTGGTAAGGGGGGCCGATAAAGAAGAGGCAAACTTGGGTGAGAGTAGTGCAAATTAAAGAAAAGGTACAAAAATGAATAAAGCTTCCATTTCAGGCTTATGTTATAGGTGGAAGAAACTCAAATAGTTGAATGTTATTGCCCACAACAAAATCAAACTCACATCTCATCATCATTCATTATTCCAATACTCATGATCTTTTATATAATTAATGTATTTGTTAGAATTGAGTTACCCGAATCTTTATTTAAATAAAATACAATGGTAAAATAAAATAAAAGTAAAATCCATATAGAACTACACTTCTTTTATTTTATTTTAGAGCAAGGTTTTTAAACCTTATTATACTTCATCTATTTAATATTGACTAGAATAAGTTGTTTCAACCTTACTACACTCCTTCTATTAGAATATGATTTTACAAGCCTATAAATAGACATAGTCTACTTCTCTTGTAATTAAAAATTCGAATTCAGCACAGTGAATTATATTCTCTTCTGCCAGTGTTTTTTTTTCCGAAAAGGTTTCCACATAAAAAATCTTTGTGTTCTTTATTTTTCTTTCTCTTTTTTTTGCGATATATTGTCGTTACCGACATTCTATTTTTCACAAGTCGATATCAAAGCTTTTCAGGTTGCTTATCTCGGTCACAGTAATGACGTCTTTGAAGTATGAAATTTTGCTGTTGGATCGTAACACCAGATTCGCATTGTGGTAGATTAAGTTGCTGGCAGTTCTTACGCAGATGGATCTAGAGAATGTCCTGCTAAGGATAGATAAGATGCCTTCAACATTGACGGAGGAAGAGAAGAGGCATAAAGATCGAAAGGCATTAACATAGTTACATCTGCATTTATCTAATGAAATTTTGCAAGATGTGATGAAGAAAAAGACCACCACTGCTTTATGGAAGAGGCTGAAACAAATATGTATGTCGAAAACTCTAATTACCAAGCTGCATATGAAGCAACATCTTTATACTTATCGTTTAGAGGAAGATGCGTATGTGCACGAACACTTAATATAGTGTTTAAAGAAATTCTCTCAAACTTGGAGGCCATGGAGGTTCAGTATGATAAGGACGATTTAGGGTTGATTCTACTTTGTTTGTTGCCCTCGTCTTATTCAACCTTTAGAGACACGATTTTATATAGCCGCGAGTCTCTCACAGCTGATGAGGTTTATAATTCTTTGACCTCGTATGATAAGATGAAGCATCTTGTGGTTAAACTCGACTCTCAAATAGAAGGTTTTATTGTTCGTAGGAGACAAGATTGAAATGCTGATGATGATTGTGGAAGAACATAAGAACGGAATCCTCGTGGTAAATCTAAAGAAAAATCGAAGTCTTCAAACAGAGGTAAACCTTGTAACTTCTGTAAGAAAAAGGGACACATTAAATCTGAGTGTTTTAAGTTACAGAACAATATCAAAAGAAAGCCTGTGAATCAAAAGAGCAAACAACCAGAAAAATCTGGTGAAGCTGATATTGCAGAAGACTACAACAATTCTAAAGTAAGCGAGGAGTGGATCTTTGATTCGGGTTGCACCTTCCACAGGAGTCCCAATTGGGATTGGCTTACAACTTATGAAACAATTCTAAAGTGAATTTGAGTGTTCTAGTCGCTTTTGTCAACAATTCTAAAGTGAGCAAGGAGTAGATCCTTGATTTGGGTTGTACCTTCCACATGAGTCCCAATCAGGATTGGTTACAACTTATGATACAGTGTTTGAATGTATTGTTTTGATAGAAAATAATGTTTCATATAAAATCGCAAGTGTTGGAACGATTAAAGTTAAATGTTTGATGGAGTTGTCAGAGAACTTAGTGAAGTGCGACATGTTGCAGAATTGAAGAGAATTTTAATTTCTTTACGTGCTCTTGATTCAAAATGGTACAAATGCACAGTTAAAAGTGAGGTTTTGAATATTTCCAAAGGTTCCCTTGTTTTGATGAAAGGGTAAAAAAAGACTGCCAAGTTATATGTTTTGCAAGGTTCTACTGTTACTAGTGATGCAGCTATCGCTTCCTCTTCCCTGTCAAATAATGATGTTACTAGACTTTAGCATATGTGCCTAAGGCATATAAGTGAGAATGGTATGGTAGAATTAAGCAAAAGAGGAATTCTTAATAGGCAAGGAATTTGCAAACTGAAGCTTTGTGAGCACTGCATTTTTGGGAAGAAAAAGAGAGTTTGATTTACTAGAGGAATCCATAACACAAAGGGAACGTTGAAGTATATTCATTCTGATATGTAGGGGTCATCTAGAGTACCTTCGAGAGGTGGAGCTAATTATATGATAACACTTATTGATGATTTTTCCAGAAAAGTTTAGGCATTTTTCCTGAAGTAGAAAAGCGATGTGTTTTCTACATTTAAGTCTTGAAAAACTATGATTGAATAACAGATGGGAAAACAAATAAAACATCTTCGCACAGACAACGGCTTAGAGTTATGTTCTGATGAGTTTAATGAACTGTGTAAGTTAGAAAGGATCACAAGACACTTGACAGTTTGTCATACTCCACAGCAAAACGATATTTCAGAACGAATGAACAAAACGATTATGGAGAAGGTTCGATGTATGTTGTCGAATGCTAACTTACAGAAGTCATTTTGGGCCGAAGCAGCCTCTACAGCATGTTTTTTGATCAACTGATATCCATCCATTTATATTGAGAAAACGAATCCACAAGAGGTATGGTCTGGTAATCATGCTGATTATTCTGATTTAAATTTTTTTGGGTGTCCTACGTATGCTCATGTTGATAATGGAAAATTGGAACCAAGATCTATTAAATGTGTTTTTCTTGGTTATAACGCTGGTGTAAAAAGGTATAAGTTATAGTGTCCTGAAAATAGAAAAGTTGTGATTAGTAGAGATGTCGTTTTTGAAGAAACTGTTATGCTACCTAACTTATCTTTTAAAGACTCTTCCAATAAAGAATATCAAAAGCAGGTGGAGAATCAGATTAATCCAAAATCTACAGTAGAGTCGAATCTTCAAGCCAGTACAGAAATTCAAAATAGAGTTGCTTCTTCACCATAATACTCTATCGCCAAAAACAGAACTAGAAGAGAAATTAAACCTTCAAAGAAGTATGTCGAGGCTGATCTAGTTGTTTATGCTTTAAATGTGGTTGAAGATATAGATGCAAACCAAGAATCATCTAATTATTCTGAGACGGTTAGCTGTAAAGACTTAGAAAAGTAGATGTTTTCTATGTAAGAGTAGATGAATCACTCCATAAAAACAGAACATGGGATCTTGTGAAGCTTCCTAAAGGTAAAAAGGTTGTTTGTTGTAAGTGGGTGTCTAAAAAGAAAGAAGAGACTCTAAGAGTTAAAAAACCCAGATATAAAGCAAGGCTTGTTGCAAAAGGTTACAGTTAAATTCCAGGTGTGGACTTCAAAGATGTGTTCTCCTCAGTTGTGAAGCATAGTCTGATTCGAGCTTTGCTCGGTATTATGGCCATTCATGATTTGGACCTTGAGCAGTTAGATGTAAAAACTACATTTTTTGCATTGAGAACTTGAGGAGGATATTTACATGCAACAACCAGAAGGCTTTATAGTCTCAGAAAAAGAGAACTATATCTGCTTAATGAAAAAGTCCCTTTTACGGTTTGAAACAATCACCAAGACAGTGGTACAAGAGGTTTGATTCCTTTATGACTTCTCATGGTTTCAAAAGAAGTAGCTTTGACGGTTGTGTTTACTTTAAGAAAGACAGTAATGGTTCTTTTATTTATCTACTCCTTTATGTTGATGACATGTTGATAGCAACGAAAGATAAATGAGAGATAAAAAAGGTTAAAGCCCAACTAAGTGAAGAATTTGAGATGAAAGATTTGAGACTAGCAAAGAATATACTTGGTATGGAGATTCTCAGAGATAGAAAAACAAGTAAATTGTACCTAAGTCAGAAGGGATACATTGAAAAAGTTCTTGGTAGGTTCAATATGCAGAGTGCTAAACCTATTAGTACTTCTTTAGCAGTCTATTTCAGGCTTTCATCTGCTTTGTTTCCACAATCAGATGATGAGATTGAGTACATGTCACATGTTCTATATTCTAGTGCAGTGGGATTTCTCATGTATGCTATGGTTTGTTTATGTCCAGATTTATCATATGCAGTTAGTGCAGTTAGCAGATACATGTCGAATCCTGTAAAGAACACTGGAAAGCAATTCACTGGATTTTCAGATACTTACAAGGTACTACTGATGTTTGCTTACAGTTTGGAAGAATTAGAGATGGAGTCATTGGGTATGTTGATGCTGATTTTGCTGGAGTTCTTGATAGAAGAAGATCTCTCACAGGTTATATCTTCACAATCGAAGGTTGTGCAATCAATTGGAAAGCCATTTTGCAAACTATAGTTTCTTTGTCTACCACTGAAGCTGAGTACATAGTGATTACTGAGGCTTATAAAAAAGCAATTTGGTTGAAAGGACTCTTTAGTGAACTCAATGAATAACTTCAAATCAATACAGTATTTTGTGATAGCAAAAGTGTCATCTTTCTTACAAAAGATCAAATGTTTCATGAGATAACAAAACATATTGACGTTCGGTATCATTTTATTCGTGATATTATTGCTTATGGTGATATTGTTGTGAGCAAAATTAGTACTCAATGAAAATCCTACAGATATGACGACTAAGTCACTTCCCATAACCAAGTTTGAGCAGTGCTTAAACTTGATTGGTGTTCATTGTTGAAGTAAAACCCTTAAGGGGTTTTATGGAAAAAGTGGAGAACTTGTTCGTTGAGAGTTCCAATAAAAAACTTGTTCATTGAGAATTTGTGTCAAGGCAGAAATTGTTAGAATTGAGTGGCCCGAATCCTAATTTAAATAAAACACAGTGGTAAAATAAAATAAAAGTAAAATCTATATAAAACTACACTTCTTTTATTTTATTTTAGAATAGGGTTTTTCAATATTATTATTCTTCATCTATTTGATATTGATTAAAATAATGTGTTTCAACCTTACTACACTCCTATTAGAATATAGTTTTACAAGCCTATAAATAGATATAGTCTACTACTCTTGTAATTAAAAATTTTAATTCGACATAGTAAATTATCTTCTCCTCTGCCAGTGATTTTTTCTGTGTGTTTTTTATTTCTCTTTCTCTTTTCTTTGTGATACATTGTCATTAATGACATTTTATTTTTTACAGTATTAATTCACACAAAAACTTAAAAAATCCATCAAATTTTTTGAAAAATGTTGAATCTCTCTTCAAATATTTTTTTACTATTTTTTAACCAAGGTTCGAAAATAGTTTTTCCCCAATTAAAAAGTCACACGTGGTTATATTTTTCTTTTCTTTTCTTTTTTTGTTGAAAAAGGTTATTATTATAAAAATAGATTTTTTTCATCTTCTTCAATATTGTTTTATTTTGTTCGTTGAGAAAAAAAAAACTCCAATTTGGATCCAATAGCTAGCACCTCTCTCCTACAAATGGAGCAGCGTAAAATATGATTGGGTTTTGCTTTTTTATACCCTCTTTAAAATATTATTGTGTAAATAGAAACATGAATGAAAATCTCTAGTTTTAAAAGATTTCATGGTTTTGATACATGACAAACTCCAAGCAAAAGTTTCAGTTTTGATAGCATTTGTGGGAGATGGTTTATGGTGAGAAGAAGGAATGACCAAATTAGATCTTGTCTCTTTTTCATTCCTATGCTCAACTAAATCCTGTTAGTGTTGCAGTTTCAATTCAAAATGCTACCTTTGTCACCTACATAAAAGTTGCTTACCGTAAATATAAACCCAAATCGTTCTTAGTGAACCAGATAAAGCTGCAGTTATGATAAGATAGTTGAAGTCCTTACTGGTATGAATCATGTAGTTGCAGATATGGGAGATAATGATATTCAAAACCCAACTAAAATAATCATGGTGTCTGTAAAAGATGAATTTGGAATCAATTATAGTTACCTTCAATGATTATGAAAAATTGCAGATAAAGTGAAGGTGGCGGTGAGCAGACTAAAAGTCTTAAACCACTTGTACTTTCTTGG
The DNA here is from genome assembly GCF_025698485.1 of Gossypium arboreum. NCBI lineage: Eukaryota > Viridiplantae > Streptophyta > Magnoliopsida > Malvales > Malvaceae > Gossypium > Gossypium arboreum. The sequence continues at coordinate 102,748,105 of NC_069070.1, read as the reverse complement.
CTATTTTACCAAATTGACCTAAAAAATTTGTAATATTTATAAAAATGACTCAAGTTCAAAAATAATTACTAAAATGACTTGAAATGAACAGTTGTATGAGGTTTTGGGTACCCAATGGCCGGGACCACCTAGTATTTTGGCCCTATGATTGTGTCATGCTTTAAAAAATTGATTTTTTTTATTTTGGGAACCCAATGACCGACACCAGGGTATATTTTTTTTAATCATATCATACTGGTATACAAAAATATCAGTATTTTTAAAAAAAAATTAGTTTTGGCCTTGTATTGGTCGGCACCACATTAGTAATTTTTTTTTTTGTTCTAGCCTTCTAATGGATAGCACCAGTGACTTTTTTCGTGTCTCAATGCATTTTTTTTTACTTTTCTACACTGATGGTCGGCACTAGATTAGTAATTTTTTTTAAAAAAAATTTGGTTCTGACCTTCTAATGGCCGGCACTACACTAGTAAAAAAAATTTGGTTCTGGCTTCTTATGGCCGGCACCAGGGACTTTTTTCGTGTCCCAATGCATTTTTTTTTTATTTTTCTACATTGATTGTCTGCATCAGACCAGTAATTTTTAAAAACAATTTTTTTTTTTGGTTTTAGCCTTCTAATGGCCGGCACCAGAGACTTTTTTCGTGTTCCAATGCAATTTTTTTTTACTTTTCTACACTGATGGCCTACACCAAACCAGTAATTTAAAAAAAATTACTAGTGTATTGCCGGCCATTAGAAGGTCAGAACTAATTTTTTTTTACTAGTGTGGTGCCGGCCATTAGAAGGCCAGAATCAATTTTTTTTTATTTTTTTCCTAGTGTGGTGCTCACCATTAGAAGGTCAGAACTAAAATTTTTTTCCTTTTTTACTAGTGTAGTGGTCGCTATTAGAAGACCAGAATAAAAAAAAAAATTATTAGTGTGGTGCCGGTCATTAGAAGACCAAAACTAAAAAAAAAAAATTACTAGTGTAGTGCCAGCCATTAGAAGGCTAGAACCAATTTTTTTTTAAAATTACTAGTCAGATACCGACCATCAGTGTAGAAAAATAAAAAAAAATACATTGGGACACGAAAAAAGTCTCTGGTGGCGGCCATTAGAAGGCCAGAATCAAATTTTTTTAAAAAAAAAATTATTGGTCTAGTACCAGCCATCAGTGTAGAAAAGTAAAAAAAAATGCATTGGGACACGAAAAAAGTCTCTGGTGCCGGCCATTAGAAGACCAGAAAAAAAAAAAGAAGAAATTTTACTAGTGTGGTGCCGGCCATTACAAGGCCAGAACCAAAAAAAAAATACTGGTATTTTTGTATACCAGTATGATACGATTTAAAAAAAATACCTTAGTGCCGGTCATTGGATTCCCAAAGTCAAAAAAATCAATTTTTTAAAGTCGGACACAATCATCAAGCAATCATAAGTCTAAAATACTATGTGGTGCCGGCCATTGGGTGCCCAAAATCTCATTCTACTGTTCATTTCAGATCATTTTAGAGATTATTTTTGAACTTGAATCATTTTTATAAATATTAAATTTGGTAAAATAGGGTAGTTTCTCTATACCTAAATACATCCTGTTCATGTCAACATGCATTTGCCACGTCCATCCTCTCCAACACTACACTCAAAAACAAGTATTGATAGTCACGTATAGTGAAGTTGGAGACAAACATTCCATTTTCATTTTTCTAGTGTTGTAATACTATCATGCTCTTCACTGCTTCCTCTTCTATTCAACTCTTTCAAACATTTCAAATTTTAACTTTGTGGATCCTAAATTAAAGAGAATTTAGTATGTAAAATAATTAAAAATACTGTTTTTAGGATACCTTTTATGATGAAAACCAAAAGGAACAGGGGAGAATGAGTGATTTTGTAAGAATATTTTCAATTTATTTCAACACCAATAGGAGGCATCTTCTTCTATAATGATCATGGGCTTGCATGTTATTTCAACCATTTATTTCTTAATTAATATATTTGTAGTCTCTTTTAATTTTTAAATAATATATAAATTTAAAATTATAATATTTTAAAAAAAAAGGTAAATCAACATGCAACAATTTTAATAATAGTTCATGTATTCATAGTTAAAAAGAAATGGTTTTAAGAGAACTTGTTTAACACAATATAAACAACTTTTAAGTTTTTTAAAAAAAATTACAAATGAAATTATACATAAAAATAAATACAAATTTATAAGTGAAAAATATACATAATTACATAGGTAAAATACCCATAAAATGTACATATAAGTACATATGACGATATATAAAGAATGTTATAAAATAATACATAAGATAATACACAGTGTTATGCATAAATGTATATAAAAAATACATAAAAAATATTAACCTCAATATATTCATAAAAATTATCATGTTTATTATCCTAAAAATAAAATTTACCATCATAAATCATTGTCATATTATATCATGTATTGTATAAATAAGAGTTATAAATACATAAATTCAATACATCAAATTAAATTTATCAATCAACAATTATAAATATATTAATGATACCAATCATACATCTATAAAAAGCAATACACATTATATACATAAACTCAAACTAAAAACAATTGAAAATAAAAATGATTTTACCAAGACACATAAAATACTATATTTCCGACAACATGGGAAAGATTGATTTGATGGACACAATTTTAAAAAAAAATCTCAAAGATTGAAATTGAAATTTTAAAAGGCGAGGAAGAGAAATAAAATGGGAAGTTGGGACGACAGCACTTGGTTCACCGAATCGAGCAATGATGGTGTAGGAATGGTGCAACGGCAGAAGAGGGAAAATGAGAAAAAAAGAAAAATTGCGAGTTAAGGACCTCCGATTTTGAGTGAGATTTTCTGTATTTTTTTTTCTCTTTTCCATGCGAATTAACTCGCTATTTATAGTAAAAAACTTAAGAATCTTAGATTAATCTAATTTAATAATTCAACCAATCTACAAATTAAAAATTAAAAATAAATAAAAGCTATTTATCTAAAATAAATGTAAATTTTCCTAAGAAAAATAAGAAAATAAGTATATAAAATAATACTAATTCATCTAACTCCTAATTATCCTAATTAATTAATAATATTATTAATAAAGTCCATAAACATCCTAGCATAGTTCTAATAATAAAATTTAATAATTATCCTAAGAAAATTTAATAGCATAAAATCTTAATCTAAATAATAATAATAATAATAATAATAATAATAATAATAATAAAAGAAACCACCAACACACATGCACAAAACTATTTTAATTAAACTTGTCGATTGAGTTTTAACTCAATTGGTATGGGTATTATTGTCAATATAAGAGCACGTGAGTTCGAATGTACTGAAGCGTATTATCCTCCTATGTCATAATCATTGGGTCAACAAGAGCAGATATAATCAAATTCTATAATAAAATTGTTAAAAAAATTAAAATAAAAAGGTTAATTGTACAATTAGTTCCTCACTTAAAGATGAAAATTAAAATTAATCCTTAATATCAAATCAAAGTTCAATTTAATCCTAGACTTCAACTAAAAATTCAAATAAGCTCACAATATCACAATTGTTTTATTATACTATATGTTTTTTTTCCAAAAATAAATTTAAACTTATTATGATTATCACAACTTTTGTTTTAACATGACTACTACGATATTTTTAAATTTTTAAAATTGATTATAATTATTTTTAAATATCAATTTAGTAATACGATGAAAAATAAAAGGTATGCTTGTCAGTTTAAAAGTTTTTTCAAATTCATGTTTTATATATATTATAGATAAAAAGAACTTTTAGCAAAAAAATAAAAATTTAATTAAGCATTTATGAAAAATTACACCCAATCGATCTCTAAGTGATTAAAAAAATAATTTGTCCTTTCAATTAACAAAAACTATCATTGATTGGTTTGACTATTAACAGGTAGACAGAAGCCGTGAAAAGTTGACATGTAAGTAAATATGCTGAAATGATATTCCAGTTAGCAAAAATCTTAAAATTTTCTACAAAATTAATAAATATTATTTTTAAAATTAAGCTTAAACAACAAAATGATATTTAAACTATACTAATTTTCTTAAATTGGTATCTAAATTTTTTTTTTTAGTCAGAACTGATGCCTAAACTATTAGATCGTTAAAATTCAGTGTAACATAAACTCTATTTATTTTACTCATTTTCTTATATTTTTTTTCTTATCAAATAATTTTTACCAAATTTTCTTTTATTTTCTCATCAACCAAACACCCAAAAGAAATTTGTTTGCTTCCTTATACAAAGCTTCCATGAATTAGCTGCAAACCCAAACAACATGTTTTAGAAGTTCAGAACATAATCAAAATCAAACAAAATGACAAAAAAAAAAAGAGATAATTACAAACCTTAATTGTTTAGTTGAAGTTCCTTTGATTACGTTTAGCTCTATAATTTGAAATCCTCTCTTGTCTCTCTTCTGGGTTGTAACGTCCTATTTTAAAGCCTGGTTCCTCCATTAACAAATTCTTTATTGCACAATAGAGTTATAAAATTTCAGAAAAAAAAAAAACAGAGTACAAAAAAAAATAAAACAGGGGACTTAAGGTAATAAAGATATGAAGCAAACCTGAAAAAAGCTGTTGTCGGGACCTTGAAAATTTTGAAAAGAATTGCCATCAAAGCAGCATCTGTGTAAGAACTTTGCTACATTTTCATCGTTGTAAGCAAAATCGAAATTTTCATACCCTTTCCCTTGGACTTCGATAAGAAGACAGAGATGGAAACTAGTATATTCGATAAAGACAGATTTTCAAGCTGATTTATGTTTTCTTCGTTTCCCTTATTGTTCAACAGAGCTTGAAGATCATAACTGGGAAGATCAGACAATACGCTATAATCGATTGTTCCAGTGGAAACCATTTCGGGAATTTTATAGTTGAAGGAAGAGTAATCCGAAGTTGATGAAAGATTATAAGACATTTTTTAAACCAAAATGAACCAAGTTTTGATTGAAATTAAAACTCAAAAATGCAATAAAAAGACCAAAGACAAATTGGTGTCCTTTTTTTTTTTTTTTGGTTATTCGGTTATGAAATAGACAAATTTTCTTTTGAGTATTTAGTTGATGAGAAAATTTAGTAAAAAAAAAATTATGAGAAAAAAAATAAGAAAATGAGTTAAATAAAAAGAGGTTTATGTGGCAACTTATGATTGGCCGAATTTTTTTTTTAACAAGACTAACAGTTGGGTAAAATGGATAAAAGTTTAATAGTTTAGATATTTGTTCTAACAACAAAAAGTTTTAAGTACAAATTTTGGAAAACTAGTATAATTTAAGTATCACTTTATTATTTAAGCCTAAATAAAAAATTACCCTGCACTTTTTCCACTCAAGTACTTTTTTTTATAAGAAGTAATATCTAAATATTAATTTTTTAGCCTTTTAGTTCAACCATTGGAGCCTCCATTAAAAAATTAACCAGGCATTTTAATTAAATAAAAATATAATTTAATAATATTTACACCTCTTGCTCTTCATCTCTTTCCTTACCCTCTCCCATCCCTTTAACTATAAGAACCAGTCATTTCCTCGTCTTGAGTCACAACAAAACCTCCGCAACTTCATCTCCTTCCTCACTCCCAATTTTCCCATCTTCTAAGCTCCTCATCCCTCCCTTAAACTCCTTTAACTGCTTTAAAAATATAGACCTTCTGCAACAACCCGATTTTTAGTGATATTGGAAAAGATAATTTTGAATCATCATTTTTGAAAACCGGGTCCGTAAATATTAAATATAAATATTTATAGAGTTGGTATAAAAGTATATTAAAGTTTGGTCTAATAATTTTGTTGAATTCATAGTTAAATTAGGAGCAGGGACTAAATTGTAAAAGTCTTATTGTTATAAGTTTTTAATTGACCAAAGAATTAGGGACTTAAATTACAATTAGCCAAAGGTTCAAAATGATACATAAGCTATTTTTTTTAATATGAATTAGTGCTTGATGATGGAAGATTCCACTTATAATTGTTAATGATAGATTAAGTTAATATAAATATGGTTAAGTTAATTTAATTAAGTGATTAAGGTTTTAATTAAATTATATATAATCAAATTAAGTGGAAATGTGTTCATCTTTTTCTTCTTCAACCTACCAAAGCTTAAACACCTAAAGAAAAAGCCATTTTTGAAGCTTTTACATTCGGTCCTTAATTGGTAAGTATTTTCGAGTCCTTTTCTTGTAATTTGTATGTTTTTGAGGTCATGGAAACTTAATTTAGCTAGCACATGTAACAATTTGCAAAATTTTTAAAGTTCTTTTTTAATAGTTTTCTTTTTTTTTATTTCTTGAATAAACTGGTGTTAAATTGATAGATTTTAAACATAGATTATGAAAAAGGACTAGATTGTAAATTTTGATTGATATTTTGTACTTAGGACTAAATTGAATAAAATGTGAAATTGAGGTAAAGTGTTGGTATAAATAGAGCGTAAAGGGCCCCTAAGCGATGTAACTGAAGTCAGTTTTTAAACCAAAGCTCAAAATTGAAAGATATGGCTATTTTGACTTTAAGGACTAAATTGAATAAAATGTAAAAATTTAGGGATTTCAAAAATGAGATTATTTGGGTTCATTTATGTTATAGCATAATGTAAAAATGTTTGGTATTGATGAATTGAATGAGACAATTCTATCAATCAAGAATTGGATCAAACCAGAGATAATCGTGAAGAAGCTGAAATTGTTGATTAGTCCATGAAGATTCAACTTGTTTAGTGCTTTCACCAGGTAAGCTCATATGGAAAGTTACCACTTTATTTTATTTTATTTATGTATTATTTTAAATTAATATATATTAAAATTGAGTATAATTAAAGGAATTTGGCACATATGTCTTAAAAGGAATAAATTGTAATTTCTTGTAAGTATTGGTTGTATCAAAGTGGTACAGGGTGCAAATATGAATACTGATTTTTTATAAAACTTGTATTTATAAATGAAATCATGTACAAGGATGGATAATGACATTTATATGAAAGTGATGCCCGAGTGAACTTAGTAAAATGTTAGGAAACGTATGACATGCCATTAGGGTTATACACGTAATTGAATAGGGATTTACATGTTATTACGAGATCTAGAATTTGTTGCAGATTCTCGAGTTAAACATATTGTAGGTTTAGGACGAACGGGTAACCTCGATATAATGTCATCTTGTGTGATTAACCTGGTTATAATGTCAGCTTGTGTAAGCAACCTTGAAATATTGTCAGTTTATGTGAGCATTTCATTCCTGTGTATCTGAGTCTGTCTTACTAAAGTTCTATTGGGCGATGTTCAATTGTTTGAAAATGGAAATTTAACCAGTGAATGGAAAATGAAATGGTATTTGACAATGTTAATGTATGGATGATTACATGACTTTGATTAGGGTTTGAATTATTTATGATTTGAGAATGCATCTAATGCATTTGATTGATGTTATTATATGTATAGATATGTCACAATGTGCCAAAGGATAGTTAGAAAGATTGCTAAATGGATTAGTTAATTATGCCTAAATGATCAAGGTATGTTCTAGTTTCCATTTGAACTTACTAAGCATCTTATATGCTTATATAGTTTGTTCTCCCTTTTCCTTCTAGATCGTCACCTTGCGAAACTCGTCAAGACGAATCATCTTAAAGCTCACACTATCCTATTACCAACTCAATAATTATTTGTTTAGCTTGAGTTTTGAGATTGTGGCATGTATATAGGGAAAAGATGTTAAAGAAATGGTCATTATCTTGTTAATTTGGCATGTTTTGATGGTTGTGGCAAATATTGAGTTGTTTTAAAAGTTTGGTATGTAATAAATGGTGTATGGATTAGCTATGCTTGATGTTGTTTAGTTGATGATTTAAACTTGAATATGTCATTGAAATATGCTAAGAACTACATATAGAAGAGATGGTAGGTGAATGAGTAGATGAATCGTACATGTTTTAGTTTTGACTATATAAATATGATGCCATTGAATAAGCATATACTTCATGTCTTATTGATTTGTTCTAGGTTGAATTTATATGTTTTAACATAGATGATTATGATATATGAATGTATGTAATGATAGACTTTGGTCAAAACATTTGAATAAGTACCAAATAGTTCATTTTTGCCAAAAATAGGGTTTACGCCCGACGACCAATGTACCTTGTCGTAACATCGGCCAAAAGTAAGTGACGTTGCGACATCAAGTGGCTTGAGGTTGTGACTTGACATGCTATTTTGGTGACGTAACAATATGGAAGATATGACATTAGGATGTCGGCCCTGATTTTTAAAACTTTATAATTTGGTCCTATTTCATGCTCGGTAGACAAAAAAGCTTTCATAAGCTCGATTAAGACTCAATTTTGATTGTTTAACCATAAATGAATGTGTTTGACATTTAATTGCATGTGCAAATGATTATTATACTATGAATTGATTGTAGTTGCTCTGGCAATGGATGTAGCATCTTGTAGTTCGAACCCCAGGTCGAGTTGGACGAGGTGTAACGACCCAAATTTTAAGATCATCGGAAAATTGAATTTTCGGGTCATAATTTCCATAAAATGAATTCGTAAATATTTATTAGAAATATTTACGAAGCTAGTAGTGTAGATAATTAGACTTTGGTTAAGTGAATTAGCTTGAATTAAGGCTAATTTAATGAAAGGGCTAGATTGAATATAGTGTAAAAGTTTAATTGTAGAATAGAGAAAATTCAAGGGATTAAATTAGCAAATAAGCCTTAAGCGACAAGTGTGTGGTAAGTATAAATACATGTATATTATTTTAATTGGTACAAATGTATGAATATATATGTATTTACTTAATATTTAAGAAATAATAATTATAATTTAAAATATAATAATAATGATATAATATAATAGTTATAATAAATAAAAGAAATAAAAACATAAAGAAAAAGGAAAAAGAAGGGCACGAACAGAACAAATAAAGAAAGGAAGAAAGAAAAAGGGAAAGAAAAAGAAAGGTAAAATAGGGTTTTAAGGTTCAAGCTTTAAGTGGTAAGTCATTTTAATCCCTTTTCTTGTAATTTTTGTGTCTGTGGAATCCTAGGAAGAAATACTATTTGAGTTATGTTGAAATTTAGAAATTTATTGAATTTTTTTATGTTGATTAAGTTGAATGAACGGAAGAATTATTGGTTTAATTGATAGAAATTCAAATTAGAAGTGGGAAAAGGATTAAATTGTAAAGATAGATATAAGTTTTGTTATAATAGGGACTAAATTGTTTAAATTGTAGAATTAATGTTTTATGCTGAAAAATTTAAGAGTTGGAATGGTTTAAAGTGATAGTTGAATGAAAATATAGGATTTATTTTGAAGAAAAGAATGGTTATGATGATAGGACTAAATTGGAATTTAAGCAAAAGTTGTGTAGAAATTGAAATGTGTAAGGTGATATAGTATGTTGATAATTTTTAAATTGTTTACTCGTAGCTAACGTAGTGCCGGAAACATCGTCAAAGAAGGGGAAAGAGAAAGAGAACGAGAATATCGAGTAAACTCGAGAATTACGATTTGTATTTCTATAAACTATGCTTAATGATTTAATACAATGTAATTGTTATTTTTAATAGTTAGAATGTATAATGAATGATATGATGGAAACTGTTACTGTTTCTATATTGAAATGAAACAATTTGAATACCCTATTAACAGTGTCGGGCTAGTCGGATATAATTGGCATGCCATAGGATTGGAAGTGTTCAGGGATATTCCGACTGTGTGTCGATGAGACACTATAGGTGTCGACTACTGTGACTGTTCCGGATTCGTTCCCAAGAGGTACTTCGTACTTGACTATGACTGTTACTGTTACCCTACGGTGTATTTCGGTTTCGGCCGATGAAACACTGTATATTATCCCCGGTGTGTGGGTTGGATCCGCATATCCGTTTAGGTCCGAGTTATGTTAATAGGGGTAAATGAAAGTACTGAAGACTGTTTCCTATTGATTATGTGACTGTGACTGGTATACAAGGTTGAAAGATATCAAGTGATAAGAAATATATAAATATATACATATACATATACATATACATATATATATATATATATATATATATGAATTGCTTAACTACATGAAAGAGTTATGAAATGAATGTATAAGGCTTTAAGTTACAATGTATATACATGGTTTATTATTGTTTTAAGTATTAGTTTATAGAAATACCGCTGAGTGTATACTCAGTGTACGGTATGTTTCCGTGCACAGGACTAGGTACGAAAGAAAGCTAAGAACTCAGCATCCAAGCCAATCCCGAACTCAAAGTGGTGAAGTACCTTTCTTTTGGTAAAATGGCATGTACCTAGGTTGTTAAGGTGTTAATTTGTACATGATAGTGAATAATCATGAAATTTTTTGAAGCATGGTATGAAATATGCATATTTTGGAAGTTAAACTTACATGAGTTTGACTAGTATGATAATGTAGTATAATTTTGATATGAATTGTGGTACATAATCCTTAAGAGGTATTGAAGTGAATGAATGAATATTTACTAAGTTTGAATGACATAATGAATGATATTTGATTTAAGAACTATTAGTAAATGTTTGGGTGTGAATTAGTTGTGTTTAGCATGTGAAAATAACTTAAAAATGGTCAAAAATCATGTTTTCACACGGCCAAGTCACATGGCGTGTGCTCAGGCCGTGTGGCTCTCTGTTTATGTCACACGGGCTGTTCCCACGATCGTATGTGCAAGTCAGATCTGCCCACGGCCTGGCCCCACGGCCATGGGAACCCTACGGGCTGGCCACACGGCCATGTTCCAAGCCACACGGGCGTGTGCCCCTATCTTCAAGGAAAAAGTTTCAAAGTTGTCAGTTTAGTCCCGAACCACTTCTAAAACATGTATTGGGTTATGGTTCGGTTTTGTATAAATGCTAGTGTATATGTTCGGTAATGCCTCGTAACCCTATTCTGGTGACGATTTGGGGTTAGGGGGTGTTACACGAGGGGTGTTACACCTTTTTTTCCATTAATTCTTTCATTCATAAAACCTTCCTAGGGAATAATTCTTCATACCCATTTGTCCTAACAACTTGGCGATTGAAGCTAAGAAGTTACGATTGAATGCTCTTTCATGAGTCATTGGATTGGAGAAAAAAAAGAGATAGGTTTAAATCTTTCAGTCCATATTTTCTTATAATAAGGAATTCTTCTGGACCTTACTAAGAAGGAACTTGAGGGTCAGGATCAAATTGAACCAATTTTGTAATAGCCCATTTTCAATGAAATCGGAATAGTGATTTCAGGACCACAAATCTGAGCCGGAAAGAAAATTTATTTTAATATTTTTACATGATTTGTATTTAGATAGGAATATCATGTGAAAATTCTGATAAGAAAATTTTATCGATTTAGTGCTTAATTACGAGAAGGACCAAATTGCATAAAATGCAAAAGTTGAATTCTAATAGCTCGAAGGATAAAATAGCTATGGAATTTAAAAATTGAGGTCCTTATATGGTAATTAGACCATTAATTAAAAGTTAGTAGATATTTTTGGTGATTCATCCATGGAAAAATTAGAAAAGGCTAAGGACTAAATTAAAAAGTGATAAAATTAAAGATGATAATTAAATTAAATAGAAATATCATCTTATTTTATATCATCTTCTCCAAAATTTGCATGAAAACCCTAGGAGAGAGAGAAGAAACTAATTAAGCTTATTTGGGTAAGTTTTCTTGTCTCGTTTTTAGTAATTTTTATATTTTTGAAACCAGGATAGTTTACTCTATCTATTTGGGGGATTAAGTTGAAAAGTTATCAAAGTGTAGAAATTATGCCATGGATGAATATGCTGAAAATTTAAAATTTATGGTAGAAAATGAAAGGTTGTTGATAGATAAACATCTTTTACAATGTGATTTTTCATGAAAACATGATATAGGGACAAATTTGTAAAGTTGTGAAAATTGAAGAAAAATTCTGAAATTTATGGAATACATGTACTATAAATTATATATTGAAATTTTGGTTAGGCTTGGAATAAGGAGTAAATTGCATGAATTTCATTTTCCAAGCCTAGGGATGAAATTGGAATTTATGGAAAGTTTAGGGGCAAAATGGTAATTTTGCCTAGGATGTAAATTGAGTCCAATTGAATATGAAATGTGATAAATTGATGATTAAATTCATTTATATAGATTTGGATAACTCAAATTCAAAGTTAGATCGAGGAAAGGAGAAAGTTTCGGATTAGTAGATCTATATACGTGAACAAGTGTCGAGGTAAGTTTGTGTAACTTAATTAAGCATGTAAATATTTTGAATTGAATGTTGTACTGGTATAGAATGTGATTTATATTTATGTAAATTAATTTGGATGTTATAATATAAGAATTGGATACATGCTTGATATTGTTTTAAAAGAGTTAAGATCCGTTTGAATATTAGATTTCGATGGATAAATGTGATTTTCCCTATTGAATGAGGTCATGCATTTGTTGCTAATGGAATTTAGCTTGGACAAGTAATCTTATTGACCTCATTACAAAAAGGATTTAGCCTGGACTGGTAATCCTAATACAAGTCTTCTTGAGCATATGTTATAGATAGGATTTAGCCAGGACAGGTAATCTTGATTAAGCTCTTATGATTATATGTTGGAAACATGGTTTAGCTTGGACAAGTAATCCTATTACATGATATGTGGCTCGAGAGTGTGCTTCCTGATTAAGTTCCTTAATGGGTACTCCTAAAAAAATAAATTGACGTGCTATTGAATTGTACACCTTGAATGTACTATTTAAGTATCCATCGAAATTTCAATGATTCAACGGACAAAATACTTGATATGATAAGAGAATTATGAGATGAAATGAAAAATGTCTTGAAAGGATATAGCATGATGAGCTTATCTATGTTTATTTGATGTATATGAAAATTTTGTGACTAACATGTTTGATTGAATGCATGTGTTTAGGAAAATTTTCCAAGTTGATGGAAACATGATATTATATGCTCAATTTTAATAAATGAGATTGGTAAGTTTAATTCCAGCTATACGAACTTACTAAGCATAATATGCTTACTAGGTTTACTTTTTTCTATTTTATAGTGCTCGGAAGCTCGCGAAGGTTGGTAAACAGTTGGAGCATCATCACACTATTCGCTAGCTTGTTTTGGTATGAATAGTAACCTCATTTTGGTGTAATGGCATGTATAGGTAACTTAGCCAAATGTTGGCATATAAATGTTGTTTGTAATCTAGTTATTTGAAATGACTAGTAATGATTATATTTTGGGATATATATTAAGGTAATCTTCTGGTATTATCATGAGTATATATATATTATGATTTGATTGAGCTATGCTAAATGAATATGACTATTAAAAATAAGATCATAAATAGGTATGCAAGTAATGATATACTATTTTAGATTCTTGAATTGGTCTTGATATAATACTTGGATTGGTTGGTATTTGGATATAAGTTTTGGTACAGGATATTGGTAAAATTTTGGGTGAGAATTAAAGCTAGAAATGGCTTTATTTTGTCCACATGGGTAGACACACGGGCATGTGTCTAGGTCGTGTGTGACACACGACCTGGTACATGGGCATGTGGTTAGGCTATGTGTCTTCTACATCTTAAATTCGAGAAACTGAATGCTCAGAATTGAGCACATCGGTAGAGATACGGGCGTGTGTCTCAGCCGTGTGTGCTACACGGCCTAGAACACAGGCGTGTGTCTTGGCCGTATGAACCCTAGACCTAATTTTTGAAAATTAAATTGATCACACGGCCAATTCACATGGGTGTGTGGCTGTTCGTGTGACACAAGTCAGAGAGTTACACGAGCCGAACACGGCCTGCAGTACGGGCGTGTCTTAAGGTCACACAGGCATGCCCCTAGACCACACGAGTGTGTAAGCCCTGTATGTAGGAAAAATTTTAGAAATTTTGCGAAATTTTTTTTGAGTTCTCAATTAAGTCTTGACTTGATTCTAATACTAGTTTTGGGCTTTGATGGTCCATTTAAAGGACGTTATGAATAATTTCGGTAAATGAATAGTAATTAACTTGAATTGTTTATAAATATTTTGAAAGTTCTGTTAATACTTCGTAATCCTGTTCTGGCGACGGATACAAGTTAGGGGTGTTACAAACTTTCCCTGCATTCAATCCATATTGCTACTCAGAGCTTTTAGTTTTTCCTTTTAGCATTTTCTTTTCAAGTCTAAATTTGAGTGCATTTGTTTTGCTCTCTTATATATTTTTTTTTATGCAAAATGGTAAAATCTTGCATTATTATAGTGACACAAACTGAAAAATAAAATCTTCCTTTATTTTTGTGATTAAGAATGCAACATTGAAAATAATACAATAGAGAAGATGGAGATCAACAAAAAAATAAAGAAAATAAAAAATTTAAATTTTACGTATAATTAATTTTATTTTAAATTTTATTTTAGCTAAACAAGGTGCCACAAGTCATTATATATATATTTAAACGAAAATGTGCCTTGTTAAAGAACAACCCTCTTAACCCAAACTGACCGAAGTCCATCTTGGGACATCAAAAAGAGGAAAAGAGTGTACCAAATTTTATTATAAAATGAATAGCTTACAACCAGTAGTACAAGCCCACAACAACATCCAATCAGAACAAAAACTAAAGCATAAAAAACCAGCTAACAAAAGAATAACATCTATAAGATTCGAAATTTTTTTTAACCATAGACGATATGCACAAGAAACAACGTCAATAGCACATTCCAGCTTAGCTCTGTCTACCGACAACATATCCATAATATAGAGAATTAGATTCCTCGAGAAACACTATGGTCCTTCTAAAACCTATAGAAAATTTCTCACCCGTCCAATGCCTCTTTGTGCCAACCTATCTACTTTAGTACTTTCCTCTCTAGGAATTAGAGTAATTCGCCAAACAACATTACAACAATACCTATGGTATGCTAGAACATCAATTTTTAGAGAAGGGAGCGATATGAGGATGTTTTAACCAGTCAACCACATTACTGCAATTTGACTCTATAATTAGTGTATGAGAAGTCACCCATTTGGAAGCACCATATACTAAACATGCTTCTTTAACAACCATCAACTTAGCTGTGATGGGATCCAAAATTCCAATAGATTTTGATAAACAAATAAGATCAACTCCTCTCTAGTCCTTTAACGCTTCACCTACACTGGCTTCTCCGAAACAACGACGAGCTGTCCTATCAACATTGAATTTGAGATGATTGATTGGAGGCGACCTCCAATTATTGGTACCATTGCACACTTTCTTTTTAATGGTGATGCTAGTTGTTGTAGGACATAAAAAGATATCATTAACAGATTTTATAGAGTTAGGCCATTTCCCTTTACACCACCAACTCTCCATCAAAATGAAAATGTTGAATAATTAATTTTCATCCACCTCTTTACCATTGAAAACAACCTCATTCCGAAAAAGCCAAATGGACAATGTAATTTCAAAGAAGCCTATCAACCAAATTGGTTAACATTGAGGCCTGATGTTGGAATTAGCTCATATTTCCAAAAGGTTTAGCTCACATTATTGCCAAATTTTTCAAGAGCCCGAACAATAACAAGAAATGTGATTAACCGATTCCACATCTTTCAAACACAAAACGCAGGTAGTGAATGTCACAAGAAGGATTCCTCTTTTGGCTATTTCTATCTTTGTTGGGATTCTACCATGAAAATGCCTCCATATATCTTTAAGGACCTACCCATGAGGCGTCACCAACTTACAAACAAATAATATAATAGTTGGACCAAAAGTTTAGGGGAAGGTTTGGTGGGGGTGGAGTGCGGTGCATTTAACTTACTTTTTGTCTCATGCTACAGTATCACTACAGTATCTAATTTCACCGCCACCATTGTTTTTACACTAATCGCAGGTAAACACACCGCCCATCCAAACCCACCCTAGGTACCATTTCTAGTTAGAAAAAAGTTTAGGTACCATAACATTTATGCTTAAAAAGAAAGCCTAAGTACCTAAAAGAAAAAACTGTTATAATTTGGGGCCAATTTATGCTTGTGTGTGCAAGGTTTTAGGATCAAATCCTATTTCTTGAATTTTTGCTATTTTTGCCTAAACTTCTATCTTTGAACATCTGGTTTATAATTTATTTATACTTAATTGATGACAAGGATGAGTCTACTGGTTCAGTGGTAAGGTGTTAGCTTACCATTTGGTCTTGTGTTCGAATCATTGCATATGCAAAGTGGAAAAAAAATATTTTTGTTTTAACTCCGGGAAAAAAATATGATGTGGATAATGATAGGAGTTAGTGGGGTACTTGTAAAAGTACTAGTGAGGAATTTTCTCTTAAATTTTCTCCATCAATCGTCCATCACCCCCATTCTTTATCATGTACATTCAGTTGAAGCCATTGGGGACTATTTTTTTGACTCATTGTTTTCGGTCATAATCCAAGATTTGTGTAAGTAACTTCGTTTTATTTTCTATTATTAAGTTTTAGTTCATTCTTGAGCAAGATTTGAGTTGTTAATGCTTAGTTTCCGTTCTTTGTTACTTTCAACGTTTTTGTAATCTGTGTTTAGGAGAAGGGTGCGAGATACGTAATCTTCTGGTGGTTTAGATATTGTTTTGAATATTGATTTTACGAGGTAAGCATTCGAATATTAACTTTGAGGGCTGATTTTTAATAAAGGAAATTATCAAATTAAATATTGGCATTATCTCTTAGTTGTTGAATGGTATGATTTTATGTTGTATGTAAGATTCAAGAGTGCTCTATTGTGTGGTTAATCAGAAATAGCATCAGGTGTGTGACTCTAACCTGAAACGTTGATTAAAACTCAAAAAAATTGGAAAATGGATGTTATTTTCAGAACTGCTCTACATCACAAGGCCGTGTGGCAGCCCATGTGAGCCACGTGGCCATGTCTGAGGCCATGTGCACCACACTGGTGTGTGTAAGGTCGTGTGGACCACAAGAGCTGGCCAGTTGGGCCGACACAGCCCATTTTTTGAAAATTTTCAATTAGGCTCATTTGACTTGGAAATTTGTAATTAAACCTTCCGTGGGGTCCGTTTGGCTTAAATAAGACTTGAAACATGATATTTGTCAATATGTATGGGTATGTGTTATGGTTAAGGCTTGAAACATGATATTTGTCAATATGTATAGGTATGTGTTATGGTTAAGGTAGGTGAAAACTTAGGTAAGATCTGTGTTTCGATAACTCTGAAAGCATAATTACGTGTAAAACTAAGTATGACACCTATTGTAAAATAACTGTTAGTATAAATAATATGATATGTTATGTTCGGTATGATATGTTTAGGTATGCATGCCATACCATTCATGTGATATATATGTATGTTGTTCTGATTATGCATGTGCATTGGGGTGGGTTTTGATATTATGGAGGAAGTGTTTTCTGGCAATATTATTGCAATTCTGGTGGTTAAACCGCAATATCTGTCTAGCAGCTCAACCGCACCATTATAAGTGGCATACCACCACGACCCGATGTGATTGGATGGATGAACTCTTGTAGTCCTATTTGGTGTGATTGGTTGGATGGAGTTGGTGTGTAGTGGATGGGGGTAGGACTTGTTCTGATATGATATGACATTTTGATATGATATATGCTTCTGAAATATGACATTCTAATATTATATATGTTTCTAGTGATGCGAATGAGTAGAATTCTGTGTTGGTATTTTCATTTGTGTATGTTATAAGAAAATTTCCATTTGTGGGCCGAGTTACACACTGGGCTTCTAACTAACTTATTTGTTTAAAACGTTTTAGGTGACTTTGAGACTTAAGATCGGACGGTGTGCGGGAGCTCCAATTGTTTTTCCATATAAGACGGTTTGAATTATTTTTAACTAAGTTTTCTATATTTTTTATTTTTAGACTAAGTTTTCGGATTTGATTTTGGTTTTAGGTTTTTTTATTTGGCTTAAATTCTCTGTGTTGTTTTCTGTTAACTTAAAGGAAAGCTTGGTTTTTAAAATTAAACAAAATATGAGTTTATCACAGTGAATTTGAAATACGCTTTGCATAAATTAACAATGAAAGTTTTAAGATATGCACAATCGGTAATTATATGTTTTCTTTAACCTAAATCATGGTTTTTTTGAATTAGCTACTCCAAAATTTTCACTACAAATTTGAGTACTGAATTAAGTGTTTTCCGTAAAATTAATAAATTATGCACGTGATTTCATAAAGACTTGTAAGAGTTTTGCTAAAAATAATATATTTTTTGGAACCCACGATTTCTAAAGCTAGATTCAAATTTCTGGGTTTTCAAACAAACTAATGTAATTCCTCTAGCTTCGACCTTAACGTCTAGGTCGAGTTTTGGGTGTTATACTTAAGCACACTTCCAACCTACGTAAAACTAGTCCAAAACCATACCAATATGCCATAATTCATCCATTTTCAATCCACTAACAAACATGTCTCATTTAGTCATCAACATGTACCTTTACCCATACAATTTAACCAACTAAATCATGCATAACTCAATGCATACCTATTTCCATCCATCATTCAATTATACCAATAGGCATTCACAACATTACTCAAGCCAATAAACATCCATTTAGTATTTTGTTAAACATATCAACCTATGTAATGCCAAATACTCAAACATTCGATATCATCTGCTATCACTATTATACTCAAGCATTCCATCATCAATATTGCTATCTATTCACATCAACTATGGCTTAACATATAGCCAATATGCATACATAGATACTCAACATGAGACCATCTAAACCAAGCATCATTTAAGGTTCAAGATCATGAACATTCAAAATAAGTACACATATACATATAAAGCCTATATACATGCCACATAATTGAGTCCAGAATGTTTAAAAGTCTACCGAGTTAAAAGCTAGATAGTGTGAGCTTCGAGATGATCTAATCGACACATTTCGCAAAATGACCACTTCAGAAATAGAAAGCAAAACAGAGTAAGTTCATAGGTTTTAAAACATTAAAACTTACCTCTATTCACAATTAACGTAACAAATTAGCTAACTACGCAACTCTCATGTCATCACATTTCACAACTGTAAGGTGAGTTCATCACATATGAGTCTTATAACATTTCAATCGGTACAATATAATCTCATTCAGTGTCACTTTATAAGATCATCAAATACATACATCATTTACATCATTCCAGTCTTATATTTTTATTTCTATCACAATACATACTAACATTCATTCATTTACCTTGTTACCATAACCGTTAAATAGATGAACTATAATAAACAAATACAAATATGCAAGTAACCACCAAAACACACTAGATTGCTCATCCGAGCGTTAACTCCAATACACATCTGAGCACCAAAGTGCTAAGCCCATAGGCATCATTTGTCATAAAACATTACATCCTTCCAGAACACACCAGGGTCTCCGTAGAGACAACTAGTAACAGTAGTCTCCATAGAGACAAACCTCGGTAATCCGCAACAAATGTTGGATTCCAGTTTAAAAAACGAATTCTTTGTACATTAGTATCATCTCATACAATATCTCGTCCAGCACAAAAATAACCCTATTGGAATGTCAATTGTATCCTATCATTTCTTACGTTCATCCGGGCACATTTAACATATTAGTTCTTTTCTTTACAATTCAGTCCATTTCTCACCTTTTTGTACCATTTTATAACCAATTCAAAATACAATCAGAAGATATAATTTCATAATTTAAACACATCCAATACATTTACAAATATAACTACACCATATGAACTTACCAAACAAAAACAACAACAAACGAAATGTGGAGGACTAATCCGCAATATTTTTTACTCGATTATCAACCGATTGGTCCAAATCTTGATCTATATGGTAATTCATTTCAAATTATCAGTTTCAATCACTTTATACTATCTCATTCCGTGTATATGACATATTAATTTCACTTTTAAAAAGTTACCTAAAGTTTCGCATTTTATTCAATTTAGTTAATAAAACTAAAACTATCATAGCTTTCATATTTGGGCACAGTTTTACAATCCAATTTCAAATATATCCTTCTATGACTCTATACTATCTATTTTTATCAAAAACTCATGACAGTTTCACAAATTATTCATTTTAGTCCTTATGTGCAAAACTAGCATTTAAACTTTATAAATTATTCCTTTTTTCATTTTTAAGCTTAAAGGCTAACATTTAAACACCAAAAGCTTCAAAATTCATCAATGGTAGCTTTTATAAACTTTAATAGTTTCACAAATTAACCCTTGAGCTAGCTAAAACAAACTCTTGAGATCTCAAAAACATAAAATTTACAAAAAAGGGACTTCAAAATCACTTACATGCTAAGTCCAAACCTTGTGATTCACAAATTGATAATTTCTTCTATGTTCTTAGGAGAAAATGATGGGGGAAAGAAAAAATGGTTAAAGATAACCATTTGTTTTCGTATTTTAATGTTTTGTAATAAAAAAATTTTACATTAGTTTTAACATATAATTTACTAAATATCAAATACCAACGGTCCACCACTTTTAAAAAGTGGTTAATTGCCACTACAAGCCTTGAACAAGTTCTATTTAAGCCTTTTAACTAATAAAAATCAATAGCGATTAACTTTTATAGTTTTTACGATTTAGTCCTTGTACCTTAATTACTAAATGTTCAATGAAATTATCAGACTGTAATTCAATATAATACTATAATAGACTTGTAATTATTAATTAATAATATTTACGGACTCAATGATCAGAAAATGGGGTTCTAAAACCATTGTTTCCTATACCACTAAAAAACGGGTTGTTATAATGGGAACTAACTAGGATTCCTTGCTACCATGCAATCTGTGCTATGTACCACGACAACAAGAAACCAAAAGATTTTGTCTCTAATTATAATAGTAAAGATATACATGGTAGCTTACAAGCATATGTTGCAGCCTATTAGAGGGAAAATATTTTGGCCTAAGACAATGAGTTAATTCAACCTCTAGTTGTTGAGGTATTGCTTGGGAGGCCCAAGAAGAAAAGAATAAAGGGCAAAGATGAACCAAAAATAATCAAGATTGATAAAAAAAAGGGGGAGGTAGGCATTGTAGAGCATGTGGTGAGATAGGCTACAACATTCGAGCTTGTCCATCCAGATTAACATCTAGGTCCAATACAACTTAGGTATACCTATTGTACATAGTGTCATTTTTTGTGTTCCTAGCTTGATTTTGTTTTATATTAACATATTCTTCATGTCAACCAAGATACTGGATTATGTTCTACAGTTGCTAACGGTTTAAGGAATGCCAAATCAACTTCCAATAATGACCGGGATAACATTGCGTTTTTATTCAACTTGTATACTATGCTTTATTAATGTTTTTATAAACTTGTACTTGATGCAATTTTTTTGTAGGAAACACCTAATACTCAGAATATTTGCTCATATACAACACTTGCTAGTAATGTAATGAGTGCACCAATGCAAATGGTCCAACAACTAGGAGCAAAGGGAAACAGAAGCTTGTAGGATCAACATATGAATCTCATCCCACCATTGCAGATCAAGCAAGAAAAAGGAAAATACCCTATGGTATTGGTTTGTATATTGATATGTGAATTTGTTCAATAAACATGGAATGTACGTATATGATATTTGTCCTTATACATGCTAAATCCTTAAACTTATCACATGCTACTGATACTCAATATATATGTTGTAGCTTGGGTCCTCAAGTGAGACATCAGTCACAATCAAAAGAAAGATTAGAGCTACTGCTCCATCGCAATACCAACATTCCATAAAAGGCAATGACTTAAAGTGGCAAGGGAATCCTACTTTGACAAAGAGACAACTACAACAATAAGAAGCAAATGTAAAAAGGAGGAATAAGAGGAGGCCTCCAAAGAACTAAACCATAAAGAGTCAAGGAAGCCAAACTTAGGCTAATTACTCAAGATGTGATAATAGACACTTTTGCTTTTGTGAATTTGATATTGACTGTGTCAAGCTATAGGAACATTTGTTTCTTGATATTGAATATGTTAATGCAATATAATTTGTAAAGTATTAGAAACTCAAATAGTTGTTTGGAACAAGTTTTGAAAAGAACTGCTAATGTTTCATTAATGAAAAGTTTCAGTTGTGTTTTCTTTTGAACATCATGATGTTGCATGTTGCAAAGAACTGAAATTAACTCTTTCCGTTCTATATGAACATCATTAAACAAAGTAATACATAGAGAAATTATCATAACCAAATGCTAAACAAACAAATTATCATTAATTGCCATATATTTAGTAGTTGAAATTAAAACAAACTAAGCAAACCATTACAATGTGAGACACAAACAGTAACAACATTACATCATAATCACTATATTATCTAGTACAATACACCATCTTCTTCCTCTTCAAATATTCTTAATTCTTCATCACCATCTTCAATTGGACAAAATTTTCTCATCTCATCATTTTCTTTTGTTCAATTCATAAATAAATTTTTTTCCCTTTCGCTTAATTCCTTATCATGCCATTTGAAAACCCCACTATTAGACCTTTTCCATGTCATCCAAAATTGACAGATCTGACCACAATAGCAAAAATCATCTTCTCCCTCATTCCCCTAAGAAATTCAACGATAGACATCATTACAGCTGCTTTGAAATGATGAAGAATGGGAATTCATTTCGCCAACCCTAACTAGAGGAATAAAACCAAAATTCAGACGAAAAATTAAAAAACCCAATGACCCAAAGAATAAAACCCAGAAATTCAAAAATAATGTTTTGAAATGAAAGGCACTTTGAATTGTAACCAGCAAAGCAAAATCACTTAAGTGTTTGCCAAATACCAAAACCCTAATGATTTAGAAAATTTTATATTTCTACTATTCCGAAGGATTAAGCAAGTTATATTTTGCCAGATTGTTTCCGAAGGATTTCAAAATTTTGAGAATTTTTCAGAAGTTTGAACACCCTTTCCAGATTCGATATGATGTATCCATTAACCTTCAATGTATTTTTTATTTTTTTCCAACCATTGGAAATAAATTAATTTTCATATTAGCTTTTAATTTTTTCCACGTCAGCAATTTTACACATGATGTGCGCACATTTAATCAGTTAGCTACAACATCAGAAATCACGGTCAATACTGATTTCTGTTAATGGAAGGGATAATATATATTTTTTTAGGTGAATAAAAATTGGTGTACTTTTTTTTAGTGCTTAATTGAATTTTTTTTTTTCATTTTTACTATTTTTCTTTACCTTTTAAGCCTTTAAATTATTTAATAATAGAGGATTAATTTCATCGGAATTAAAAGGATAAATCTGTCATTGAGATATAATAAAAGTATGGAACGAAACGGTCAGAGAGAGAAGTGATTTCATTAGAAGCGCTTTGTTTGCGAGCTAGCCGACGCACCGTCCCTTCCTCCTCCGCAGTTTGCTTCTAAAGGTATCATTTTTGCTTCTAAATCTCTCTATTTTACTTGCATTTAATTTTTCTTCTTCTTTTATGTTGTTCTTGTTCGTTGTTGATTTCCTTGATTCAGTTTCTTGTATAATTAATTGGTTTGATATACTTTCTGCATCTTCTTGGGCTGTCTCTTTTCGCTTTCTGTTGTTGCTGTCGCTTTATGTTCAAAGCTTAACCTTGTTTTGATCTCGAATCAGTTTATGACTAACCCCACCCCAGGATTCCTGCGTTTCCTTTATCTACACCTCTAGTTTGGGATAGGAATAGGGTTTAAGCCCGTCTGCCTCTAATTCTTCCCTATTTTCTCAATTGCGCTTCTTTCTAAACGGTTTTTATGATATGTTTTTCATGCTCTAACAATTTTAGCTTCGAATCGTTTGGCTTTCCCCATCTACTTGTTTAGAACTATCTTTGCCGTGGTTCGTTCATTAAGCTTGCCATATTATTCAACTTTAGAGTTTTGCAAACCTTTGCTGAGTTTAATATGGATGATTTTTTCCCCCAAACGACTTTCGAATGGATCTGTTGACAGCTGGGGAAAAGTCGAATTTTGTTCACAATGGGAACTCATAAAAATGATTTGAACTTTTCCTTTTTATATCATGCATCGCGTACTTATGTTAAACTTTCCCTGTTTTTTATTTATTCACCATGAGCTATATTGTTCTGGTTTTTCCTTTCAAATACGTATGTGTGTGTGCACACACGCAGCCAGCTCTTGTATCTAAAGATATATGGATTACTCTGATCAGAGGAGGTAGGTTGGCTTCCTTTTTCTAGTTGGCCCTTCTTTTGTGTTCTACGCCATGCAGTTTCTTGATCTAACTAGATTTAAAGCAGTTTATAGATGTTAAAACTAAAGTACTAAGTGTCTGGAGGCATATCTCTTGTCAATGTTTTAAGGGTCTAATCATTGACAAGTCCTTTTAGTGAGGATGCTGATGCTAGTTGGTCGATAAAGATTTTGTATCTCATTTTAGAAAGAAATTATTTGCACTTTTGCAGAACCTGAGGTTGATTAAGATCGCAATTCGCAGCTGTTAAACAAATAACTTACACCATTTCTTGCCATTCTTCATTAGCTGTAGGTATTAGTAAAATAAAGATCTTTCACAACTGTGGAGCTCCTCATTATTTTTCGAAATACTAGTCTTTAATTGTGAGGAAAAATAAACAAATGAAAGAGATTTTTTGCATTTCAGTTCATCAATTCCAATCTGGACTTTTAGGTAAAAATCTTGTGGCTGACGTGGATAAAGGGAAGTTGCTGCAATGGGCGTTCAAGATTATGCAGAGTCAAAGTTGAAGCCATCTGTTGATTTAACTGGATCTGCAAAAGAATGTAGTAACGGGCCATCTATTGGTGTTATAGACATCGGTGTCAGTCAAAGTGCCTTCCTTTTCCGAGTTGCATTGCCGGGCATCAGGAGCGATCAAAGTAAGTTACTTTGTCTTTTACTATGTTATTAATGGCATGTGAAATGCAATGAACCTGTGTAATTTGTTTAGAGTTTCTTTTCTTTAACTAGTAATGACATTATTAGGCTGGTGCAATCAGAATAGCCATGTGGTATGAACCCTTGCTATCCTGTTGAACAGAAAATATAAATAAATGATGAGTAGATGACTGAGTATGTAATGTTGGTTCCACCAGGTAAGTTAAAATGTGAGATCCAACGTGATGGAAAGGTTCTGATACAGGGTATAGTAACGCAAGGCAGTGAAGTGCTGCAGGGATTATCGAGTGTGTGCCAGATGACAGTTGAGAAGTTATGCTCTCCTGGGCCATTCACCATTTCGTTTAATCTGCCTGGACCAGTTGATCCGCGATTGATTTCTCCCAAGTTCCGTCCTGATGGCATTCTGGAAGTGGTGGTCATGAGATACAGGAGACCAAGTGATCCAGTGGATGCCTGGGCTCCACCTTCTTGAGATCCTTGCATCAAATTATCAAGTTTAGGAAAAGGCATCATGTTTAAAGTTGGGTTTGAAGTTTGTTTTGAGTCATAGAATCAAGTGGTTGAATGGTATGGACATTACTCTCTCCCAACGTGTTTTTATCTTTTAATAACCAGACTTTGATAGGAGAAATGAGATTAAGGATTAGTCAAGAAACAAACCTTATAGAGAAGTAGATGACAGTACAAGTGAATTAACATTCCAGATTCTCCAGTCAAGCAACTACTATTCCCTGAAAATTATATTAAAAAAACCAAAGTGACTTTATTATTAACAAGACAACTTTCATCTTGGATGCCAGCCTTATAGTACAGCATAGATAGGAAAATTGGTCAACATGTATGACCGTTACTTAGGCATAATGATTTTCTTCAATTTTTTTAAAAAGAATTATTTTTAAGTTTTTTGTTTAATTTTCACTTCTTTTAACCTTTTTCAAATCATTTTAAATAGATAGAAAAATTAATGTTAATTTTTTAATTTGGTATGCACATGGATTATTATGTAGATGATATATTAGTGTTTAATTAATTTTTAACATTTAAAACTATTGTAAAATATTATTATATCTTTTAATAATTTTAATGGTTTTAACTTTTGAAAATATTTTTTATATATTTCTTGAATTTTTTAACTTTAAAAATATAATTAAATGGTGTTAATTTATATGTATTTTGTATAGGATGATTTGATAAAGATTTAAATTTAAAAATTAAAAAGACAGAAAAATAAAAAAATTAAGATGATTCTTTTATAATATTGAAGAGTAAAATAAATTATTATATTTAATATAAAGAAATTAGTGGAAAAGCGAGCATGAGAGGGTCTCACTCCAAAGTCCAATCACAATGTCATGTGGAGTCTGCTCTGCATTGGGGTTGCTCTAGTTTGACTACACCAAACCAAGTGCACATTTGCATCTGTGTTACGAACATTATTGTAATATAAATATATATAAAAGAAGATGCTATCACCTTTTCTTTTGTTGGGTTCATACGGATGCAATCACATTCACTCTTTTGAATAATAATAATAATAATGGCATAGTTCATGCAGTCAAAGAATATGATAATTGTTTTATTTGAAATGAATTTTTTTTTTAGAGTGGATGTGAAGCAGGGCGGGTTGATTTTTTTTTTTAGATAATAGAAATTGAGTGATTATGATAATTACTTATCATATATTGTCTCAATTCATTAAGTATTGTAAACCATAATCTTGGAGAGCAACACTTAAAGGTAGCTATGCGATTTTGAGGTATTTGAATATGCTCTAGGGATGGAAAGTTTGTTCACGAAAAATGCAAATGGTTCGAGTGTAAAAGCATATATTGATGCCGAGTAATAGATGATAGAAGGTCCACTTCTGGTTATTTTACCCTTGTAGCAGGCAATGTTGTCAATTAGAGAATCAAGAAACATATGTTGTTGCATGGTCGAGTGCGGAGGCTGAATTTAGAGGCATGGCACTTGGATTATTGAAGTTTTATGGCTCAAAGTAATATTTGGGATATCCTCCAATACAACCAATTCAACTACATTGTGATAGCAAGGCTACCTATGATATTGCTCATAATTCGATGCTACCATGCATATGGAAGTTGATAGATTCTTCATCAAAAAGAAATTGGATGAAAACACTACTAGACTTGCCAAAAATTAATTCAAAGGATCAATCCGCCGTTGTTCTTACAAGGTAGTGTCAAGTCAAAATTTCTCCAAGTTTATAGGTAACTTAGCCATCTGTGATTCCATGCACCAACTTAAGGGGTATTGAAATATTTGAGGCTTGATTCCATAGATTCAACTCTATGATTTCTTTTTAGACTCTTCATGTAATAGCCTGAATTTTCAGTGGTGTCGGAATAGTGATTCGAGATCACTAAATCCGACAAATGAGTAGAAAATATTAATAATTTAGTGAATATAAGTTAACTGTGAAGTTAGGAAAATTTTTGAAATAGCGAATAGTGTACTAGAAATAAAAAAAAAATTTAAATTAGAATCGGAAGCGAGATATCGAGAGTTTGAAAATTCTTAAACGAGCCATAAATATTTTATAAATATTTATGGAGTGTTAATAAGTTAGTATTAAAGTTTCACAAGAAATTTTAAAGTTTCGATAGTTAATTGAATAAAAGGATTAAATTGTAACAAATGTAAAATTATGAGAAATGATTAAATAGCTTAAATGATAAAAGAAAGAGGGTTTAAAAGGCAAATAGACCCAGGTCTATTTGGGCTGGACAACAAGGTGCATGAAATCAGCAGGAAAATTGATGAATTAAGGGCAAAATTGGAATATTGCAAAAATTTACTTAATAAACTAGGACTAAAGTGGAATTATCTAGAATTCTCATTATTTTTCTGCATTCTCATCAGAAAAAACACCATAGAAGGGTTTTCTTAAGCTGGTTTTCATATTTTTACTGCAAGTAAGTTCAATTCTTGATTATTTCTTGAAATTTTGTGTTTTATGACTTTTACAACTAGGTCCACTTGTTGAATTCATTAGTTTTGATTCTATGAAAGAAATTGAAAGTTGATATGAATATGTGCTGGAATTATATGATGATTTAGCATGGAATTAGAGTTTTAAATTGTTTATATGCTGATTTTATTGAAAGAATTGAATAGAAAGTGAATGTTTGGGATCTAAAGGTGAAAAAGTTTGAAGTTAGGGTTTTATGTGGAAATTCTGAATTTAAATAATTGTGAAATAACTTATAATGTTAAGGTAAAGCATTAATTGGGAAGAATTAGCTTCATTGAGGGATTAATTGAGCAAGGACTGAATTGTATGAACTGTGAAATTTGGGGCAAAAATCGAAATCAGCATTTGCACTAAAACAGTTTTGGACAGTAGCAGTAGTCTAACTTTGAAAAATCACCATAAATTTTATAAATCGAATTAGAAGATGAAAAAAATATGAAATTAAAACTTATAGAGTCTAGTTTCTCATAGAAGAAACGGTGTAAGTAATGGAATTGTAGATCATGAGATATAATAGATTTTGTGAGACAATGTCAGAATGATTTCAGGATCCCTGTTCTGACTTTGAAAAATCATAAAAATTATATAAAAATAATTAGGGCTTAAATTTATATTTTAAAATCCTTAATGAGTCTATTTTCAATAGAAACAAATATGGACATCATCCGAATTCTGTACGAAGAGATAATTAATTTTAGTGAAGAAGGGTCGGAATTGTCAGACAGCAGAACAGGGTGACTTTAAAGAATAAACTGTACTTATTGGCTAAACCAAAATTCTAAAAATTTTATGATAAGAAGATATATGAGTCTAGTTTCAGATAAAATTAGCGGATCCTAATTTGGAGTTCTGTAGCTAAAGATAAAAATAATCTAGTGACTATGACACCGATGGACAACATTGGAAAATACATAAGTAAACAATTAAATTATAGATAATATTACTTATAAGCGGGTTGAAGATGAAGTCAATACTGATAAATGAATGATTTTACAATGATAGATCGAGAACCCGAAGCAAGTCGAGGAAAAGAAAAAAGTAGTGATTAGTCCTCGAATTTTCACAAATTTTACAAATCAACCTGTAAGTTCATATGGTTGAAGTTTAATGATTATATGTTAATTTTATGAATTATATAATGTATGATGAAATATATTTATTGATGAATAGAAAATAAAATAACAACTTGAAAATCGAATAAATGATCAAATTGAGTGGAATGTCGAATTTGAGTACTTACGATCGATGACAAGTGATAAGTGGTAGCATCACTACACTTATCGATCGATGATAAGTGACAAATGATAAGTGGTAGCTTAGCTACTCTTATCGATCAAGGACAAGTGATAAGTGATAAGTGGTAGCTTTAGCTACACTTATCTGATCAGTGACAAGTGATAAATGTGATCAGTGTAAGACCGTGGCAGGACTATGATTTTAAAAAGTGATAAGTGATCATATGCAAGCCCATAGTTATACTATGGCAAAGTGAAAGTGAAGTACTCAATTTTCCTTTACCATTCCCTAATTTGGTTAAAGAATGATATATGACAAATGGGCCCAAAAGAATTAATGGAAATGGATAAGTGGTAGTGAGTTTATATAGGGAACTCACCAATGACTGTGATTGACAGGTGAACTTAATAATTGTGTATATAGTATAAGTGTATAAATATTTGGTAAGATTTATGTTTTATGCCTATGAACTTACTAAGCTTTTATAAGCTTATTTGAGTGTATTCAATGTCTCTTGTAGATTGACGTGGAAGTATACGGAGGATCGGATCAACACAGAGGATCACACTATCTAGATTATCTCCGGTAGCTTTTGTAAATTTCCTTTTTGATTTATATGGCATGTATAAGGCTTGGTGATTATATAAATATTAAGACTTGTTTAATGAATATACATTAAAGTAAAGAATGATGAGTAAGTTAAATAGTATAATTATAATAGAAGTATAATTTTGTATTAAATTGATTGAAATGAATTGGTTGGTTGGATTGGTCTCGGTTTTAAAATTGCGGGAAGGTTAGATATTTATAAAGGGGTTATATTGAGCAAAAAAAAAACACTTTGGGATTTTGCGAAAAATCCTATGGTTTCGATTTAATTCTAGTCTAGTCTCAAGTATGTTTTGGGCTTTGGAGGCCCATCTAAAGGACACCATGACATGTTTTAGTAAATAAATAGTATTTAACTCGTATTAACGAAAAATTAATTGATAAACTCGGTAATGCCTCCTACCCTATTCGGCAATGAATACGGGTAAGGGGTGTTACATTTAGTGGTATCAGAGCCCGGTTTAGCCGGTTCTCGGAACATGTGTTATGTGTAAAGTGTTTAGAAATACATGCCATATAAATCTGTGATAGTGTGATGTGTATGATCCGATCTAATCTTTGTCATTTTTATAGATACTCTCTGATTATAAAGATGTCAGATAGACCTGAACGTACTGAACAGGAGGAAGCTAACAGTAGGGTGCAGACTCCAGAACAAGGAACAAGTAGTGATATTCCAATCTCTATGATGCGAGAGCGAGAACTTAAAAATATGATTTATGGAGTTATGAATCAGTGGTATAAGGAGGTGATACAAGAAAGAAGTCAGTCTCAACCACCTCCTCCCCCTACTGCACTACCTACGGTACCTCCGGTTGCTCCTCCACCTCCTTCAATAATTGAAACTAGTAAACGTTCTCCGATCGAAAAGCTTAGAAAGTTTGGAGCTGAGGAATTTCGAGGGAGATCAGATGATGACCCTGTAAAAGTTGAGTATTGGCTACAAAGTTTGGTAAGAATTTTTAAACAGATGACTTGTTCTCCGGAAGATTATCTACGATGTGCCGTTTCATTGTTAAAAGAAGAAGCATATAATTGGTGGGAAACTGTGAAAGTCAGTAGTACTGCAGAAAAGCTTACTTGGGAATTTTTCGAACGAGTTTAAAAAGAAATATGTGGGAAAAGATATCTAGATAAGAAAAGAGAGAATTTCTTGATCTACAAGAGGAAATAAGTCGATGGCGAATCTGAAGAGAATTTGTCTACCTCAAAAATATGCTCGAGACATTGTACCTACCGAAGAAGAAATGTGTATCGATTTGAAGAAGGGTTAAATGATGAGATTAGAATGATGATTGGGGCTAATGAAATACGAGAGTTCGTTGTTCACGACCGTGCTCAAAAGCTTGAAGAAGTATATAACGAAAAATGCAAAGAAATCGGAAAAATAAAGAGTCATTTAAAGAGGTGCTTCTAAGTCATTTTCAGATTTGCGGTGAAGAAATCTAGAGAAGAAATTAGTCGAACTACATCCGTCTTGGGAAGATTGGGTAGAGGTAGATCAAGACAATCGATTTCAAGGTATTTGATAGACCTGCAGACAAGTGTGAGCGGTGTTCGAATACTCCCGCCTAAGTGTCAATATTGTGGAAGATATTATTTCGGTGAATGCGAGGACTAAGACGGGGCTTGTTATAAATGTGGGCTCTTGATCATCTTATTCGAGATTGCCCCACCGCAAAAAAGATGAAGTGGATCGAAAGAGATCTGAGAACCACTCCCCAAAGAAGTAGACGTTCGGGCCGGAGGCGATTACTCTGAGGGCTACCCGTTCGAGTATAAGAGAACCGGTTGGTCAATCGAGAATAGAGCACCAAAGACGCGTACCTATGCCATTCGAGCAAGGGAAGAGGCTACGACTCTGATGTAATTGCTGGTATTTTCTATCTTTATGATGTTCTTGTTTATGCATTAATAGACCCCGGGTCTACTCATTCATATATTTGCATTATGCTAGCATCCGAAAAGAAATTATCTGTTGAGTCCACTAATTATGATATACAAGTCACTAATCCATTAGGTCAAAGTGTGATGGTTAATTTAATATGTCGTAATTGTCCTTTGAAAGTGAAAGGTCGTGAATTCCTGCGATTTGATGTTGTTACCCTTTAGGAATTTGATATTATTCGGGAATGGATTGGTTAACAAAACATGACGTGTAGTGAATATCGAGAGAAAGCGGATTGATTTGAAAAATCGACAGAGAAATGATTTCATTGAGTTCGAAATATGAAAGATAATGTCGAATTATTTCACCTTTTCACGAAAGCTAATACTGGAAGGGTAATGAAGCATATTTAGCTTACATTCTTGATATTCGGATTCGAATCAAAGTTGAAACAGTTGCGATTGTTAATTAATTTCTTGATGTGTTTCGAGGAATTGCGGGTTTACCACCGATCGTGAAGTTGAGTTTGTGATTGATGTGATCCGGGAATAGCTCCAATATCCGTAACACCATACGAAATGGCACCGCGAAATTAAAAGAGTTGAAGACTCGATTACAAGAATTGTTAGATAAGGGTTTATTAGACCGAGTACATCTCCTTGGGGTGCACCTGTTTTGTTTGTGAAAAAGAAAGATGGCTCGTTGAGATTGTGTATAGATTACGACGTTAAATAAGGTTACAATCAAGAACAAATATCCTTTGCCCCGCATTGATGATTTGTTCGATCAGTTGAAAGGTGCTGCTATGTTTTCAAAAATAGATCTTGATCTAGGTATTATCAGCTGAAAGTTAAAGAATGTGACGTGCCAAAAGCGCCTTGAACTCGGTATGGTCATTACGAGTTTACGGTAATGCCATTTGGTTTAACTAATGCTCCTGCTGCATTTATGGACTTGATGAATCGCATTTTCAACCTTATTTGGATAGATTTGTGGTTGTATTTATTGATGATATCTTGATCTATTCGAAGATCGAGCTCGATCATGCACAACACTTGAGAAGTGTGTTGCGACCTTGAGAGAGAAGCGGTTGTATGCAAAGTTCAGCAAGTGTGAATTTTGGCTCTGAGGAGGTTGGATTTGGGTCATATTGTTTCAAATTGAAGGAATTGAGTAGATCCAAGTAAAGTGTCGTGATGGTGAATTGGAAAACACCAAAGAACGTAATGTAGTGCGGAGTTTCTTGGGATTAGCGGGATACTACCGCCGATTTGTTAAAAATTTTTCAATGATTGCCTTGCCGATGACTCGACTACTTGAAGAATGTTGAATTTGTATGGTCCGAAAAGTGCCAACAAAGTTTTGACCATTGAAGAAAATGTTGATGAAGCTCCGTGTTAACTCAACCGAATCGGTATACCATATGTTGTGTATAGTGATGCATCTTTAAATGGTTTGGGTTGTGTTTTAATGCGGTCGGGGAAAGTAGTGGCATATGCTTCTCGCAATTAAAACCACACGAGAAAAATTACCCTACCCATGATTTGGAGTTAGCGCGATTGTGTTTGCTTTAAAAATCTGGAGACATTATTTATATGGGGAAAAATGTTATGTGCATACCGATCACAAAAGTCTGAAATATTTGATGACACGAAAGAGCTAAACTTGAGAGCAGAGGCGGTGGCTCGAACTATTGAAAGATTATGATCTTGTTATTGATTATCACCGGGGAAAGCTAATGTGGTCGTTGATGCACTTAGCGAAAATCATCATTGTTTGCACTTGAGCAATGAATGTTCATTTGTCCATTAATGAAGATGGTTCAAGATTAGCGAATTGAAAGCAAAATCTACATTCCTTCAACGGATCCGTGAATTACTGAGTGATGATCCGAAACTAGTCTTTGAAACGACAAACGGTTCGTGATAATTTGAGTTCGAATATAGTGTTGATGATGGTGGTATGTTGCGTTATCGTAATAGAATTTGTGTTCCGAATAATTCAGAATTGAAAAATGATATTCTTGCTGAAGCTCATAATAGTAAGTATTCTATTCATCCGGGTAGTACAAAAATGTATTGCGATTTAAAAAGAATATACTGGTGACCTGGTATGAAACGAGAGATTTGTGAATTTGTTGCAAAATGTCTAATCTGTCAGCAAGTGAAAGCAGAGCATCAAGTACCAACGGGTTTATTACAACCTATTATGATTCCTGAATGGAAGTGGGAACACATTACGATGGATTTTGTATCAGGATTGCCTGTGACTCCGAAAAAGAAAGATTCAATTTGGGTTATCGTTGATAGATTGACAAAGTCGGCACATTTTATTCCAGTCAGATCAAATTTTTCATTGGAGAAGTTAGCGGAATTGTATATTTCTGAGATTGTGAGATTACATGGAGTTCTAGTATCTATTATTTCGGATCGGGATCCGAGATTTACTCCGAGATTTTGGAATAAATTACAGGAGGCTTTGGGCACTAAATTAAATTTCAAAGACTTTTCATCCTCGAGACAGGCGGGCGATCGAGCGAGTGATTGATTTTAGAAGATATGTTAAGGTGTTGTGTACTTGAGTTTGGCGGCAATGGAAAGGTATTTACCTTTAGTCGAATTTGCTTATAATAATAGTTATCAAACTAGTATTAAAATGGCACCATTTGAAGCTCAGATGGAAGAAAGTGTAGCACTCCATTATATTGGTCTGAATTAAGTGAGCGAAACTAATGGGAGTGGACTTAATTCGGAAACCAAGAAAAGTTCAGATTATTTGAGATTGTTTAAAAGTCCTCCGATCGACAAAAATCATATGCAGATTTAAAGAGAAGAGATATAGAGTTTAATGTGGGTGATCGTGTATTCTTGAAAGTGTCACCGTGGAAGAAAGTTTTGCGGTTCGGTAGAAAGGAAAACTCATTACGATTTATTGGGCCGTATGAAATCATTGAAAGAATTGGTCCAGTAGCTTATAGATTGGCTTTGCCCAGAACTTGAAAAGATTCATAACGTGTTTCATGTGTCTATGTTAAGGCAGTGCAGATCGGATCCGTCACATGTAATTCCTCATACGGAAATAGAGGTCCAACCCGACATGACTTATTCGGAAGAACCGGTGAAAATTCTAGCTTGGGAAATTAAAGAGTTAAGGAACAAGCAGTACCGTTAGTAAAAGTGTTGTGGCATCGACATGGTGTAGAGGAGGCAACACGGGAAACAGAGGAATCAATGAGATCACAATATCCGAACCTATTTTCGGTAACAAATTTTGAGGACGAAATTTCTTAAGAGGGGAGAATTGTAATAGCTCGAATTTTCAAAGTGGTGTCGAATAGTGATTCGAGATCACTAAATCCGACAAATGAGTAGAAAATATTAATAATTTAGTGAATATAAGTTAACTGTGAAGTTAGGAAAATTTTGAAATAGCGAATAGTGTACTAGAAATAAAAAAATTTAAATTAGAATCGGAAACGAGATATCGAGAGTTTGAAAATTCTTAAACGAGCCATAAATATTTTTATAAATATTTATGGAGTGTTAATAAGTTAGTATTAAAGTTTCGTCAAGAAATTTTAAAGTTTCGATAGTTAATTGAATAAAAGGATTAAGTTGTAACAAATGTAAAATTATGAGAAATGATTAAATAGCTTAAATGATAAAAGAAAGAGGGTTTAAAAGGCAAATAGACCCAGGTCTATTTGGGCTGGACAACAAGGTGCATGAAATCAGCAGGAAAATTGATGAATTAAGGGCAAAATTGGAATATTGCAAAATTTACTTAATAAACTAGGACTAAAGTGGAATTATCTAGAATTCTCATTATTTTCTGCATTCTCATCAGAAAAACACCATAGAAGGGTTTTCTTAAGCTGGTTTTCATATTTTTACTGCAAGTAAGTTCAATTCTTGATTATTTCTTGAAATTTTGTGTTTTTATGACTTTTACAACTAGGTCCACTTGTTGAATTCATTAGTTTTGATTCTATGAAAGAAATTGAAAGTTGATATGAATATGTGCTGGAATTATATGATGATTTAGCATGGAATTAGAGTTTTAAATTGTTTATATGCTGATTTTATTGAAAGAATTGAATAGAAAGTGAATGTTTGGGATCTAAAGGTGAAAAAGTTTGAAGTTAGGGTTTTATGTGGAAATTCTGAATTTAAATAATTGTGAAATAACTTATAATGTTAAGGTAAAGCATTAATTGGGAAGAATTAGCTTCATTGAGGGATTAATTGAGCAAGGACTGAATTGTATGAACTGTGAAATTTGGGGCAAAAATCGAAATCAGCATTTGCACTAAAACAGTTTTGGACAGTAGCAGTAGTCTAACTTTGAAAAATCACCATAAATTTTATAAATCGAATTAGAAGATGAAAAAAATATGAAATTAAAACTTATAGAGTCTAGTTTCTCATAGAAGAAACGGTGTAAGTAATGGAATTGTAGATCATGAGATATAATAGATTTTGTGAGACAATGTCAGAATGATTTCGGGATCCCCTGTTCTGACTTTGAAAAATCATAAAAAATTATATAAAAATAATTAGGGGCTTAAATTTATATTTTTAAAATCCTTAATGAGTCTATTTTCAATAGAAACAAATATGGACATCATCCGAATTCTGTACGAAGAGATAATTAATTTTTAGTGAAGAAGGGTCGGAATTGTCAGACAGCAGAACAGGGGTGACTTTAAAGAATAAACTGTACTTATTGGCTAAACCAAAAATTCTAAAAATTTTATGATAAGAATATATATGAGTCTAGTTTCAGATAAAATTAGCGGATCCTAATTTGGAGTTCTGTAGCTAAAGATAAAAATAATCTAGTGACTATGACACCGATGGACAACATTGGAAAATACATAAGTAAACAATTAAATTATAGATAATATTACTTATAAGCGGGTTGAAGATGAAGTCAATACTGATAAATGAATGATTTTACAATGATAGATCGAGAACCCGAAGCAAGTCGAGGAAAAGAAAAAGTAGCTGATTAGTCCTGAATTTTCACAAATTTTACAAATCAACCTGTAAGTTCATATGGTTGAAGTTTAATGATTATATGTTAATTTTATGAATTATATAATGTATGATGAAATATATTTATTGATGAATAGAAAATAAAATAACAACTTGAAAATCGAATAAATGATCAAATTGAGTGGAATGTCGAATTTGAGTACTTCTGATCAGTGACAAGTGATAAGTGGTAGCATCACTACACTTATCGATCGATGATAAGTGACAAATGATAAGTGGTAGCTTAGCTACTCTTATCGATCGATGACAAGTGATAAGTGATAAGTGGTAGCTTTAGCTACACTTATCTGATCAGTGACAAGTGATAAATGTGATCAGTGTAAGACCGTGGTAGGACTATGATTTTAAAAAGTGATAAGTGATCATATGCAAGCCCATAGTTATACTATGGCAAAGTGAAAGTGAAGTACTCAATTTTCCTTTACCATTCCCTAATTTGGTTAAAGAATGATATATGACAAATGGGCCCAAAAGAATTAATGGAAATGGATAAGTGGTAGTGAGTTTATATAGGGAACTCACCAATGACTGTGATTGACAGGTGAACTTAATAATTGTGTATATAGTATAAGTGTATAAATATTTGGTAAGATTTATGTTTTATGCCTATGAACTTACTAAGCTTTTATAAGCTTATTTGAGTGTATTCAATGTCTCTTGTAGATTGACGTGGAAGTATACGGAGGATCGGATCAACACAGAGGATCACACTATCTAGATTATCTCCGGTAGCTTTTGTAAATTTCCTTTTTGATTTATATGGCATGTATAAGGCTTGGTGATTATATAAATATTAAGACTTGTTTAATGAATATACATTAAAGTAAAGAATGATGAGTAAGTTAAATAGTATAATTATAATAGAAGTATAATTTTGTATTAAATTGATTGAAATGAATTGGTTGGTTGGATTGGTCTCGGTTTTAAAAATTGCAGGGAAGGTTAGATATTTATAAAGGAGTTATATTGAGCAAAAAAAAAAAAACACTTTGGGATTTTGCGAAAAATCCCTATGGTTTCGATTTAATTCTAGTCTAGTCTCGAAGTATGTTTTGGGCTTTGGAGGCCCATCTAAAGGACACCATGACATGTTTTAGTAAATAAATAGTATTTAACTCGTATTAACGAAAAATTAATTCGGTAAACTCCGGTAATGCCTCCTACCCTATTCTGGCAATGAATACGGGTAAGGGGTGTTACACTTCATAAAATGGGAAATGGTTAGTTAGGAACTTGATTGTAGGATCTTTAGCTAAAATAATATAACTGTCAATATAGACTATTTATCTAACCTCGAAAGCTTGTCTCAAATTTGAGAAGGTTTATACAAAATATTAGGCTCATTTAAAATATGAGTCGGGCTTCAAGGCTTGCGCCCGGTTTGACTAATTTTTTAAATTTATAATGTTTTATATCGTGTTATTTTTATATATTATGTAATTTATAACACATAAAAATTAAACCTATAGTAATATATAATACTAATATAATGTAGACATTAATAAATGTTAAGATGACTATACATAAAATTTTAATAAATAAAAAATCTAAAATTATTAAATATTGAATTTTAAATTTTAAAAAATATATTTTTAAAATTAACATAGATCAACTTAAAATGAATCTAGACAAATCTAAATGTGTTAATATGATGCTTAAATCCGACTCGAAACTGAACTAATATGACTCATGCACACCCCTAATAAATACCCATGCATGCATATTCTTCGGAAATAAATTTTTGAACTTCAGTAGAA
Source organism: Gossypium arboreum (assembly GCF_025698485.1). NCBI lineage: Eukaryota > Viridiplantae > Streptophyta > Magnoliopsida > Malvales > Malvaceae > Gossypium > Gossypium arboreum. Next base: position 102,709,610 of record NC_069070.1, on the reverse strand, counting down.
TTCATCTATAGGTAATGCACTTGGTTACTTGTGGAGGCCGTTGCAAAGAAATTATTGCATATATTGGTATTGATAGCTGAGCTACTTTAGCAGAGAAAGCAGCAAAACGCACTACAGCAGGCTCCGGTCAATCTTAAAATAAAATAAAAACATGTCTGTAAATGTAGATGTAGATGTTTTCTTTTGGAACATAGATGTAAATGTGATTTGTAGATGTAATGTAGGGGGTGGATGGACATTATTAGAGTATAGACTCTGTTAGTCTGTTACCATTTTGTTATACAGGCTGGAATATTGTTATCATTTTATACCATTTTATATCATTTTGTTAGTCTGTTATTGTTACTATTTATGTTCTGGTCTATGTGAATGATATTATCGTTACTAGAAGTACGACCGACGGTATAAATGACTTTATTCAACAGTTACATAATGAGTTAAGACATGGGAGATCTTCACTACTTCTTAGGCATTGAAGTCACTTGATCGTGCACCGAGAGTCTCCATTTGTGCCAACGCAAATACATCCGGGATCTGCTTGACAGGAATTTCTTGGCTAACGCGAGAGTGTTCACACACTAATGGTTAGTTCTTCTACGTTATCTAAAGATGAGGGAGATCGCCTCAATGATCCTATTGAATATAGAAGCCTTGCCGGTGCATTACATTATGTTGTTTTGACTCAGCCTGATATTGCTTATGTGATAAATCGTGTCTATCAATTCATGCATGCGCCTACTACGGTACATTTGGTGGCTTTGAAAAGAATCTTGCGATATTTACATGACACTACTGATCATGGGTTAATTTTTCCTCCGTCCAACAGATTATCTTTAGTTGGCTATGCTGATGCCAACTGGGGATTGGATTTTGATGATCGTTGGTCAATAACAGGCTATTGTGTGTACTTTGGTCATACACCCGTCTCTTGGTGTTCTAAGAAACAACAAGTTATTTCTCGCTCCACGGCTGAGGCGGAGTATCGGAGTCTAACAGCAACTACCAATGATGTTAAATGGTTAGTCTCTCTGCTAACAGAATTACAAATTCGTTTTGCAGATCCACCTATTGTTTGGTGTGACAACTCTAGTGCAGTAGCGATAGCTACTAATCCGGTCTTACATTCCAAATTTAAACATGTCGAACTTAATTTATTTTTTGTTCGCGAAAAGGTCGCTGATGGTTCTCTTGTTGTCAGTGAGGTTCCAGCATATGATCAGGTCATTGACATTCTCACAAAACTACTGTCCGTCTCCACTTTTGGCTAGGTTTCATAGTTTGCTTCAAGTCGAAACTAGGTGAAGCTGGGTAAATATTAGAGTATAGACTCTGTTAGTCTGTTACTGTTTTGTTATACAGGCTAAAATATTGTTAGCAAGTAATTAGCAAACAGCTAATTATAGCAGTTAGTCATTTAAGTATAAATTCTATTCATGTATTGTTGAAAGTAAGCAAATAATATCAGAAGAGATTAAACGTGTTCATTCTTCTTTCTTGGTTTTTCTTCATAATACAGTTGTTAACAAACATAGAGTGTTTTAAGTCGTAAATTGATGGCCAGGCCTAGCAGAGTTGACTGGGCCACTCTCCTTTGATTGGTTAGTAGAAATTTGACCCTACATGTTTCCTCTAATTTTTGCCCCACGAGGAGCAAAAAAAGGTGCTCAATAATCAGAGCTAGCTTAGCTGGCCAGACCAGAGAGAAACGAAAAAGAAAACACGTTGAAAAAGTAGAACTAACACCTACTCACTAGGGATCTAGCTAGCTACCTACATAGCTGGGGAGCACCACCATGTGAAGGAGAGGAGGTGTTTTATCATTTATGGATCTTAGATTTACACAACCTAAAGTAAACCAAACTTGTAGTATTCCTATGAATGTATATGCATGGATGTAATGTATAGAATATAAAGAAGCTGATTAAGGCCTAATTACTGCGATATACGTGCAAAAGCCAGGAGTCAGGAAGGATATCCTGTTGCTGGGTGGTGGTGTTATCTTTTACTTGGCCTACTCACCATGATCTATGTTTATGTTATGCATACGTAGTTACTAGAGAGTAATAGAGGGAGAGAGAGAGAGAGAGAGAGAGAAACAATAGCAGCCTACGATACCCTTTAAATTACCTGCTCATGCTACACGTGCAACGCCGACATTTTCTAGAGCTCAGCTGCACCCACCCCCCCATTAATTAATCAATTAAAACACCTTCATCAATCATCAGGTAGCTAGGTTTGCGGGTAACATGGCTCGGCTCCAATTCCCAGGTATCACCTCCATTTTAACTACTATACTAATTTTCCATTTCCAACTTATTTGAATTATTACATACTTTTGAGTTTAGTCTTGTTAATCTCAAACAAGTAGAGCTCGTGTTATTTGTATAAGGTTGTTATATCTAACATTAAATGGACCAAGATTACGTATGTATTATATTATATATATAAAGAAATATAAAGAAAATGAAAAGAAAGGGAAAGGGAAAGGGAAAGAACTACCCGTATTCAAGATTTGGCGATCTAATTGTTGTACAAACTAAACTAATGTTAAATTTTGTCTAGAAAAAAGAGAAGAGAAGAATTGAGTGATGATGATGATCTCACTGTTGTGTTGTGTCCTGTGAGTGAGCTATCCCTCCCTCCCGTGGTTATCCATCCATCATAGAACGTACCTTACTGACTCATCTCTCTTTTCTCTCTCTTTTTCAATATGCTCACATACGCACGCATAAATCTCTGTCCTCTGCAACCGACTTTGCATTTACTACCCCCCCTCTCTCTATTACATTTACATATTCCAATCTCTCCTTTTTTTTTTTTTTTGGCAGCTCTTCCCTAGCCTTTCAAGGCCTCGATTCAACCCTCCCCAAATACCTTTTTATCTTGTTCAAATATTTGCATGTTCCTCCATTCATTCCAGTCACAACAACTAGCCTTTACTCTCAACAAGATGTTAGCAGTGGAGGAAGTTTTAAGTGAACTTGGCGGGGAAGAAGTGAACGAGCAAGGGTTGCCGCCGGGATTTAGGTTTCACCCCACTGATGAAGAACTCATAACATTTTATTTGGCTTCAAAGGTATTCAATGGAAGCTTCTGTGGAGTGGACATTGCTGAGGTTGACCTTAACCGATGTGAACCTTGGGAGCTTCCAGGTATATAATAAATTAACACTCAATATTTATTAGTGTGTCATTGTGTACATGTGTATGGTGGGTCTAACTATTTAGTGTACTGTTGATGATGGTAAATGGATAAGATGTGGCGAAAATGGGGGCAAGGGAGTGGTACTTCTTCAGCCTGAGGGACAGGAAATATCCAACGGGAGTGAGAACAAATAGAGCGACTGGAGCTGGGTACTGGAAAGCCACCGGAAAAGATAGGGAAGTGTACAGTGCCTCCACTGGAGCTTTACTTGGCATGAAAAAAACCCTTGTTTTCTACAAAGGCAGAGCACCCCGTGGAGTGAAGACGATGTGGGTCATGCATGAGTACCGTTTAGACGGTGACTTCTCCTGCCGCCACACGTGCAAGGTTGGTACATGTGCACCGGTGGGAATCCCACCAGACATCCCCTTCCCACTTTTTCTTTTTTTCCTTTTTGTCGTTTTCTGGGTTGACATATTCTGCTCAGCTGAATGCTAATAATAACAATGATATGATGAAACTGTAGAGTAATTTCTGATGTGATTGCCTTCACTTACTAGTTACATGTTTATTGTTCATGCACAATTTAAACAAGATTTGGAAAAGGCTAAAAGCATGAGCATGTAACACTGAATTGTCAAATACTACGCATGGTTTAATATTGAAATGGTGTTATATTTTGCAGGAAGAATGGGTGATTTGCAGAATAATACACAAAACAGGTGAGAAGAAAAATGGGGTAGCTGCTGCGCAAGGGCTAGGCTATATCTTGGAACTTTCTTCATTATCTTCAACAACAAAAACAACAAATTGCTTCCGTCCACTGCTTGAAACCTCAACTCCGTTGTTAGAATCTCAAACCCAAACTTCAATGCAGGCTGCCCATAACTCTTTTCTGGAACATGACCTGAAAAGCTTAATAAACCCGGTTGTGTATCCAGCTAATGGGTTCCAACCCTCCTTTACAGCCACTCCCACCACCTTTAGTAGCACACCCGACAAGAACGCCAGCAGCAACTCATCAGCAGCCGCATCGATGCTCTTCAAGTCCCTCCTCTCACATCAAGAATGCGTTTTGAGGGAACAAGCAGCTGCTACTATTCCCAAACAGTGCAAGACAGAAGCTAACTTTTCCAATTTCCAACTGCCTGATTCCACCTTGAGTTGGATGGAGAAGATGCATCCCAACCCTTGTCAAGATCCCATGTTTTTCGACGTGGATTATAATAATAGTGTGTTGGGGTTCGCTGAACTCTGAAGGTCAGGTGTTGCGACTGAGGCCTGGGGTCACTTCAATTGCTTTCTAGATTAAGATTGTTAGTTAAGATATCGTATTGTTAGTGTTAGGACCCTATCCCTATATCCATGACTTTCTTTTTATCTTAAGTGTTTGTGCTGGCTTGTTGGTGTAAAATGTAAATGAGTATCCTACAAAAACTCTGAACCCAATCCATGCACGTAACTTTGTAGGATTGGAGAAATTCCTGCACCTAATTCAACTGATTGTGTGTTATTATTATAATATTTATGGGCCATATGTATATATTTATTTGTAATTACAAAACTTCTTCCCACACCTCTGTCAACTGTTTTTCTTGAAATTCTCGTCCAAAGCCAAGCCAGGCCAGACCGTACTGAAAATAAAGCCTGCCTTTCTTCGATATACGTTTGGCTGCTTTGATGCGAGGAATATTGGGATGGAGTGTGAGGTGAGGTAAGCTACATTGCATTTGCGCCACTTCAATGTTCTACCGAATACCACTTCAATATTTGGGATGTTCAATGTTAAAATATCTTAGTCATCAGTTTTATATATATATATATATATATTTGGATATATTAAACTGTTTTTTTAAACTATATCATTAGTTATTAAATTATGAGTAAATTTTATTTTGATCATTTAATTTAAAAAATTACAATTTAGTCACTAAATCATTCAAAATTTTCATTTAAGTTATTGAGTTATTAAAATCGATGCTATATAATATTCGAATCTTGGGTTAAAGTTTTGGGAGACCTATTAAAATTTTCAAAAATTTTAGGAGTTTTATGAAAATTTTCAAAATTTTAAGAGAACATAATTAAAATTTTCAAAAAGTATTAGAAGGTATAATTAGACTTTTAAAAAATTTGAGAGGGTCTAATTAAACTTTTTAAAAGCCTTAAGGGAGAAATAAAGCTTTCCAAAAAAATTTAAGGGTCTAATTAAAATTTTTTAAAAATTTCAAATGATCTCCTCTGCACTAGTCAAAAACTCTCTCTCTCTTTTTTTCTTTCATGAAATAATATTAGACTTTACAAATTTATGAATTAAAATTCAAATAGTTTTTTATTCAATCTCTAATATTAATCCATCAATCGAATTATTGTTGAAGCTCACTAGTGGAACTTTTAAGAATAAAAAAACTTAGCAATCCAGTTATTTGAAATAAAAACTTTTAAATAGTTTAATGACTTAACTGAAAACTTTCAAATACTTCAATAACCAAATTGTAACTTTTTTAATTAAATAGCCAAAACAAAAAACTTAACCATAGTTTAGCAACTAATGGTGTATTTTATCCCTTTTTTTTTTTTTACATTAAGTCAAACTTTACATGATATATATTAATTAGAACATGAAATATGACAATAAATAGTAAAAAAAAAAAAGAAGAGGTAAATATATGTAAAACTTCTTTGATCCCTCATCTACGGAGAACACCCAAATATACCAACAACTTGAACAGAGACTGCAAGTATAGCGTTTTACATTACGAGAGAATGGTTTATTTCGGTTGAAACAAACATTCTGTTCAAGCCTTAATAAGGATTCACTCTCAAAGCCACAGCTCATATTGATGAGAGCTATACCAAATTCTTTTGTGCTCTTCACATAATAAAAGAGCAACATTGCAGATCATTCGCAATTTCCAGCTGAATGTGAGCATATAATAGAAAATTTCATGCTCAACAGTCTGAATTCTAAGGCAAGCTGAATCCATAGTAGAGCACAGAGGACCAATTAACAACATAATAATCCAAATTATTCGGCAGGGTTACGAATGGGGCATTCTTGTATTCATTACATAATATCTTATTCTTTTGACAAAGTCTGAGAAGAAGGGAAGATTCATAACAGAAAAGTTCTTCTAAAGGCAAATAAAATGCGTTCAACTCTCTACAAACCTAGAAACAGTATGCAGGTGACATCTTGCAGAAAACCCCATTAATGGAAAAAGATACCTGCATCAAGAAAATTATGTAAATAGTCAGTGAGCATCCAAGAGTATTCAGTTAGCTGCATGTTTTACTTATCCCTTGAAAACATAGCACTTTGGACAGTTCTACAATGAGCAAAACCTAATGTTTCAAAGTTTTCTTCCCAAAATAACTTCTATTCATTAAGCTTGTAATAAGAACAAATTAATCCTAGATGCATTTCAAAATTCACTGAAATAGCCTTCTATATATATACCTACAGGTTGGACGACCTTACAGTTGTTCCACAGGAGGAAACAACAAATTCGGCTAAAAGCAACAACAATCAGATAAATAAAAGCAATGGCCTTTTTACAAAATGTGTTGTCAATAATGAATAAATCTAGATCATGCTTCCTTAAATACTGCCTACGTAGCCAGCTATCGGTGGGGCAAACCATTAGAATTGCAGCATGAGTTAACCAACTACAAGGTGTCGTAAAATCCCAGTTGCAAAATGCATAAAACATAAGGAACATGTCTGAATCTGATCTCTGGTACATGTGTTATTCTATAGAGCATATCAGAGTCTTTGAAAGAAATGAATCACTCAACAGAAAATTTGTCACCAGAAATCGCTTCCTACCTAGCAATTTTCTAATTGGTATGCATGATCCCAATCAAAAAGCCTAGCAGTCCAATTAGCATATATGGTTTATTATAAGATTATTGAATAAAACAAACTTAAGAATTTATTTATTTATTTAGAATTATATATTTATATAAACACGAAAACTATACATGAATTCCAGAAAACGTTTTAGATTCCAATAAATTGTTTTTAGTTCCTACTAAACGAATCGAAGAATACCACTCCTATCGAAATAGGTTTCATATTGATTCACGTTAACTTCCCAAGGAAAGGATGCCCCCCCTCCCCCTACAAAAAAAAAAAAAATCCAGAGGAAAGGGATTAAAGCCTCACGAATGGCAGGCAGGCTGACTTAGCACCCAATAGTCAACCAATGATAAGGAGTAGGGAAAATCAATCCAATCAACAAAGTTTTATGAAACTTTTGGATGGTCAAGATTTCAGATTAGAAGATGGGGGTCTTTGCTGTCCCAGACCTAGGTTAAAAGGAAAAAAGATTAAGGAAAGGCGATATGCAAATTGAATTTGCAAAGTAAGCGGGGCGATATAACTGTTATCAAATCGCAATCAGATCCATTTTTCACAATAATCAAAGACAGTAATTAAGAGCCGAAACGCAAGTAACCATAAATACAAAAGGTAAAACCCTAACCAGAGCAGAATCGACTATTTGTTTTTCCAGAAAAAAAGGGAGGGGGGGTAAAAATACAAACCAGGAGAGAAAAATTAATTAGGGGATTTGCCCTTCTTGGGAGAATCATAATTGGGAGGGGAGTAAATAATAGCAGCAACCATGGATCCAGGAAGGACTACGTATTTGGAAAAAGCAGCCAGTCTTGCGACCAAAGGCTGTCCCTTCAGCAGCACCATTTTTTTTTTTCTGTTTGTTTTTGGGTTGTTTAAGTTTCTCCGGCGACTGGCTGATGTTGTGATTGTTTTTGTGATGACAAGTGATATCACTTCAATATAGTTTTGGATTGGGCTTTTATCCTTTCCAAGTTTCTCCTCCCTCCACATTCATTTGGGCCTCCCATTTTGCTCCCCACCTCAGCGTCTGTGTCATTTACACGTAAAAAAAATATTATGTATCTTTTTAATTTTTTTATAAATTTATATATATAATAAGCTCATGATGTCATGCATTTTATTAAAATTTCCAATTTCAATTAATTTTATTATAAATTTATTATAAAATTGCTAAATTTGGTATTGTGTTGAGATAAAATTTAATTATATATTAAGCTTTCTAATTAAATCGGTGACATGAATTAATCAAGTACCAATAAGAGTGTGTCAAGTAAGTCTCCCCAAAACATAAGCCTCACATAATATAAATATATATTATATGCATAAGTCATAACTAATTGTTAAATAGAAGTAAGAAATTTAAAATTTTTCGATTGAAAGTTAAACTAAATTTAATATTTTACATACATAACAGATCTAATATGAAAGGAAAATATCAAGGAGTACAAAAAAGGATTTTTAGATATTAATCCTGGATCATTTTACACTCTATGTCGTTATAATCTAAATTCAGTACTTTGTGATATGCCTTAGTTCTTGTTCTAAAGATGCATAGTTTTTTGGAGTACTACAATGAATATACTAATTATTTCCTTCTTCAATGTAAAGATGAAGAATTTTACAAGATCATATATCGAGCCTAACTCTTAAATCATTGTCACGAATATGTTGAGAAATCCATATTAAAAGCGTTGAAGTTATAAGATTTCAAGCTCCACAAATAAGAGATATGTTATTAAAATTAGTTGAAGTTAGTGATGATCTTAAAGTCAAAAGCGAAGTCGAATGTTTAACAATAAATGAGCTTAAAAATTTTGAGTTTTTGTCGAACGTGACTATTTATTATGAAATATTATTTGATTGGAACTCAGTTAGCAAAAATTTACAATCGAAATATATGCAAATTGATGTAGCTATAAAATAATTAAAAGGTCTTCTTTCATTTTTTTTCGAAAAATATAAGGAAGACGGAAAATAACTATTGAGATAGAAATAAAGCCTAAATTTCATGAAAAATGCGTTATTTGTAGAAATAAACGATTAGATAAAAATGTTTATAATGAAACAAGAAAATCTCCTCAAGAAATTTTTAGAATCGATTATTTTTATACGTAGTAGACCAAGCAATTTTTCTCTCCCGAAAAGATTTGAATAATTTAAAATATATGAATTTTTTTTTTGTTTTTTATTCAATGCAGAGAAATTAAAGTCACTAGACATGTTTTCTTAATCTTGAAAATTCTTTAAAACATGGAAGTCACACAGATATTGATGGATTAGATTTATTTTCAGAATTGAAAATTTTGAAAGAAATTATCAAATTAAAAAATACACTCCAATTAACATAAATTATATAAAAGACTTATTCCTTTTCAAATGTGTATATTGGTTGTAAAATAATGTTAACTATTTCAGTTAAGTTTTTGAAAATTAAAATTGATAAAATCTTAGTTAAAATCAACAATGTCTCAAAAAATTAAATGAATTAGCTATTTTTTCAATTAAAAGAAATGTTACAAGAGATTAATTATAATAGTTTAATAGATTATTTTGAATCTCTAAAAGTCAGAAAAATAAAATTTAAATAAAATTTATAGTTTTATAATAATTACATAAATTCCTAAAAAAGCTTCACTTTACAATTTTGCTTTAGGCGTGTGGAGATGTCGAAAACACCCTGCAATTAGATAATGACTGAATTATGATTTTTTTTGTCTTTTTTAATTCTTAAGCTTATATTGTTTTTAATTCAATTAAGTTTCTTGATGTGACAATTACGTGTATATTACATTAACAATTAATTAATTTTTAAAAATTTAAAATATAAAAAATAAATAATTTAAAATTTTAAAATATATGTTTTATTTTTTAAAATTTTAAAAATAATTAATTCATGGAATAGCATCCACGTGATAATTTACGTGTATGCCATGTCAAAAAGTTAACAAATATTAAAAAACGAAAAAATATATAAATGTTAAAATAAATTTTTTGTAAAGTTAGAGGGCCAAATAAATTATTATACCGATTTTATAAATATGTTTGTTATATAATTATGTTGTTCACCCTGTTACATAATTTAATAGATATATAAAGTGTTATTACATTAAATTTAACTTTATAATAAAATTTATATATTATGTACAGGAAGGAAGTTGAGAGACCTAGCAGGGGCCTGTGACCCCATACGTCTTTAAAATTTCATTAAGCCCTTACAATAAATATCTAAAAATATAATCATTTAGATGACATTTCACCCGATACAAAGACAAACACCCGCCCAGTACGTCTCGGTTTTCATTGAAACCAATGGAAGATATCAACTTTGGGAGTGTGGAAGTCTTTTTCCCAAGGCAAATTATTGTGGGAGTTGGGTGTGATCGGAGTTTGTGGAGTTGTTTTGCTTTAGTCCTTCTCTTTACCAGAGTGTAAAATGAAGGCAACTGCTGGAGGGCTAGGAATGTAGAAAGAACAAAGGTTGGTCAGTGCTGAAGACATTGGTGGTGCAAACGAATAGGATGATGAAGAGATACAGAAGTAGGCCGTATGCAAACCCTTATCTAAAACAATCAACTTGCTATCTCACAGGAGAAAAAAAATGAAACAATCAATCACCACCTAACCATTTTGTGCTCTCTCTCCAAGTATCCTATTAATATAATCCCATGTGCTCTAGCTCCTATTATTAAGGAACTCAACTTCCAACAAGTCTTGAATAGGAACTAAGATTTAAGAACTAGCTGTCAATTAAACTTAGAATACCTTTGTGATACAAAAATGAGAGTCAGTTGAGGGTATAAAACTATTCATCTTTCCTATAAATCTGTGGCTTAACATGATGCTAATAGCAATGGACTAAGAGAATAAATCTTGTTTGCTTTTGTTGATATGTATAGGGAAGAAATTATCATGATGATTTTGGGTGGGTAAGTTTAATTTTATGCATTTTCAACTTGTTGTATAAGTGATAATGTTGAAGAAGAAGCAAAAGTAAAAAAAAAAAAAAAATGAAAATTTATAATCTCAAAAAAGGTTTTGAAAAATTATGACATGTGTCGCGATTTAATTATTTTTAAGTGCAAAATGTATTTTTTTTAATGGTGCTACATTTTGGGCTAAAGCATTTGACAAAATCAAATTTTAGGGATTATTTTTGACAAAAAATATTTCAAGGTTCAGGAACCATTTTACTAATAAAGCCTTAGAAATTTTATTTGTCCGAACTCAATATGTCCCTTAGGGCCTTTGATACTTCTTTAATATCAACAAGGATTATAGGAATAAAAAAAAGCCTTAATTGAAGTGAGCTGTAACAGCCCGCATGTTGTAGATCATACCAATATTCTTTTCGCGTATAATTGAATAAGCTAGAATGGTATTGGGGTGAATTATTAGCATAAGACTTTGGCTGGAGTGTTTCTTGAATTCTTCAGTATGTTATTGTAAGGTTCACCTCGGTGGAATTCACCATTTGGCGAACTCTAGGGTTTGACGGACTCTTTTATGAGACAGTTCGCCAACCTCAAATGTTCTGAGCAAACTTGTTAGTCTGTGAAGCGATAATATTGTTTTATGTGGAAATGATAGCTCGGTGAGCATCGTTAGAGTTCATTTTAAACCTAGTTGGAATTGAACTAGAATACTGTAGATGACAAGTTGATATGTTTAGGTAGCCGATTGACCTGTCTAGTTGGTTGCCTAAGTGTGCAAGCAATATTTTACCACTCTGACTTGTGGTGTTAGTTAATTTTGGTAAGGGTTATGAACAGCCCAAATTTCAGTGTAATCAGAATAGTGGTTTCGGGATCACAAATCCGAGTCGAAAGTAAAATTTATTTTTATTTTATTATATGATTTGTATTATATTAGAAATTTCATGTGAAAATTTTGATACGGAAAATTTTTATCGATTATGTGCTTAATTACGAGAAGGACCAAATCGCAGAAAATGCAAAAGTTGAATTCTAGTAGCTATAAAGATTAAATAGCTATGGAATTCAAAACTTGAGGTCCTTATATGGTAATTAGACCATTAAAGAAAGTATGTAGATATTTTGGTGAGTCATCCATGAAAATTTAGAAAAAGGGCAAGGACTAAATTCGAAAGTGAAATAATTAATTAATTAAAAAGATGATAAAAGATATCATCTTATTATTTTGTCATCTTCAACCCCAAAATTATATGGAAACCCTAGGAGAGAGAGAAGAAACTTTCATGGCCAAATTGGGTAAGTTTCCTTGACCCGTTTTTAGTAATTTTGATATTTTTGAAACCAGGATAGCTTAATCTATCTATTTGGGGGATCAATTTGAGAAGTTATCAAAGTATGGAAAATGGGTCATGGGTTTATATGCTGAAAATTTAAAATTTATGGTAGAAAATGAAAGGTTGTTGATAGATAAACAACTTTTACAAAGTGATTTTTGATGAAAACATGATTTAGGGACTAAAATGTAAAGTTGTGAAATTGAAGAAAAATGCTGAATTTTTATGAATACATGTGCTGTAAATTTTGTAATGGGATTTTGGTTAGGCTTGGAATAGGGAGTAAATTGCACAAATTTTATTTTCCAAACCCAAAGACTAAATGGGAATTTATGGAAAAGTTAGGGGCAAAATGGTAATTTTGCCTAGGTTGAAAATTGAGTCCCCTTGAATATGAAATATGATAAATTGATGTTAAATTTACTAGTATAGATCCGGATAGACCAAATTCGAAGCTAGAGCAAGGAAAAGTGGAAAATGTCGGATTAGTAGATTTTACATACACGAACATTGTCGAGGTAAGTTCGTGTAACTAAATTGTGTTTATTTACATGCTTGCATTGATTGTGTTTATTTAAATTGTATAAATGTCATAAATATGTGAAAGGATTACATATCCAATCAAGCCCGATAAATAAAATTGTTTAAATTAAATGATAATGCCCTATAGATGATAAAAGATAAATGATGAGAATGTTACTTATATGCTTGAAATGTGGAATGTGTTTATTTGAATTATATGAATGTTATAGATGTATGGAATAATCACATGCCCGATAATGCTTGAGAAAAATGTTTAAATCCCGGTTGAATAAAATGGAAAATCGATGAATATGTGCTTTCCCGAAATGAATGAGGTCCAGTATTTGTTGCTAACGGGATTTAGCTCTGATGAGTAATCCTATTGAACTCATTACAGAAATGATTTAGCCCGGACGGGTAATCCTGATATAAGTCATTTCGAACATATGTTATAGGTTAGATTCAGCCTGGACGGGTAATCCAGATCAAACTCCTTAGAGCACATGTCATAAACAAGATTTAGCCTAGACTGGTAATCCTGTTGTATACATGTGTGGCTCGAAAGTGTACTCTCTGATATATTACCCATAAGGTACCATTGGACATGATTTAATGGATCCTGATCCGTACACCTCGAGTGTATTACCTATGTCACAGACTTAGAGTTTTCACAAGCAATCTGTGCGGCCTTAGGCAGTTTCTTCGCTCAAAAATGCCTAAGTCAGCCTAACTAGCAACAATTGAGGATTCAACAGAACTCCTCTAAGGCACCCACGAATAACAACAGAAGAACGAAGTAAGAATGAACTTGAAAGATAAACAAAAGCCATAGAAAAGCAAGAACACTTGAGAGAAAAGTTTGAGTGAATACTTTCAGAATTCTATTTATAACTGCATGAATTACAATGAGGGGGAAAGACCTCTATTTATAGCTGAGTCTTCCCAATATCAGCGGTACAGATCAAAATACATCAATGGCTAAGATTTAAATCTATCTAGATATCAAATCTCTAAGATTACAGAATCGTATCTTCTAAAGATTATATTTAATGTCTAGGATCACATATCTTTGGAGATCCCCTTTCATATTTGCCGAGCATATCTTTTAAGATCATTTCCATATTTACCAAGCTTTGGAGATGGGCTTTCAATCTCTCCAAGCAATGGACCAGTCTGATCGGGCTGAATGACCTCCCTCGAATGCGATGGATCGCACAAGTTCGACATGGTTGCAGGTTCACATTTGCAACCTATGACATTCTCCCACACTTGTTCTAGTGACACCCTCGTCGCATCCCCCTTATGGAACAGGTCTATCTTCTCTTGGAACTGCCACAATGCCTTGGTAGGTTCCCAACTTGCTTCACTGTCGGGAAATCCCTTCCATCGAACCAAGCATTCATGTCGAGATTGATGGTACCTTCATCTAATCACACGATCTGCCTCAATGTTTTCAACTTCATGGTCGCAAGAGACCTTTACCCCCATTAGTGCTCGTTCGTACTTGCCTTGATTCGGATCATCTTGATCCTCATGGTATAGCTTAAGCATGCTTACATGGAACACTGGGTGGACCTTGAGCTTTGCTGGCAACTCAAGTTTGTAGGCCACCTTGCCTACTCTCTTTACAACTTTAAACGACCTCTCATACCTTCACACAATCCCTTTGTACAAACCAGTATATTACAACATCAAGTGTAGTTTGGCAAGAACTGAGTCACCCACCTGAAACTGCACATCCCTTCGATTTTGATCGGCCCATTTCTTGTTGCGCTTGCTTGCCTTGTGTGAATAAGCTCTAGCCAAGTCATTCTTTTCTTGCCAATCCTTCGCAAATCAGTATGCTGCAGGATTTGGTCCTGTATAGCAGGTCACAACAGCGTTAGGTGTGAGTGGCTGTTGGCCTGTCACTATCTCGAGTGGGATTTGATTCGTGTCCCCACTTCACTGCAAGTTGTACGAAAATTGGGCTACATCCAACAACTTTGGCCAATCCCTTTGTGTGGCACTCACATAGTACCGAAGATATGTTTCCAACAACGCATTCACTCGTTCGGTTTGCCTATCTATTTGTGGATGCATGCTTATGGAAAAGTTCAAGTCCGAACCCATTGACTTGAACAACTCCGTCTAGAACTGGCCTATAAATCACTCATCTCAATCACTGATAATAGACAGTGGAAATCCCTAATATTTCACCACGTGTTTCAGAAATAAACTAGCTGTTTCCTCAGCAGGGCACTCCTTGGTAGCTGGAATAAACGTCACATACTTTGAAAACATGTCCCTTACAACAAGAATACTGGCAAACCCATCAGACTTAGGCAAACCAACAATAAAATCAATAGATACATTCTCCCATGGCCTTTCCAGAATGGCCAAGGGTTGTAGCAAACTGGCGGAACTCTTTAACTCGACTTTGTCTTATTGGTACACTAGACAAGTTTTCACATAAGTTTCCACATCTTCACCCATGTGAGGCCAATAGTAACGATCCTTCAAAAAGGCCAAGGTATGGTGCATTCCTGAATGGCCCGCCCATATTGAGTCATGACATTCCTTCATGACTTCCTTGCACAATTTCTTGTAGTGAGGCACATAGAGGCGATACCCATGAGTGTATAGCAATTCCCCATCAAGTAAAAATCTCATCGTTTTTCCCTCATTGGCAAGCTCAATCAAGCTTTTGGTTGCAGGGTCATGGGACAATCCTTGTCGAATGCGCTCCAATAAGGACCTATCGGGTTTGCTGATTGCCGAAAATTTCATCTTTCGGCTAAGTGAATCAGCTACAATGTTGGCACTCCCTGACTTATACTCCATTGTGAAATCAAACTCTACTAGAAAAACTTGCCAACGATCTTATTTGGGAGACAACTTTTTCTAGTTAGAAAATAACTATTGCCAACGTTATCGGTATGGACCACGAACCTGGAACCCAGTAGATAATGCCTCTATGTGCGCAAGCAATACACCACAGCAATCATTTCCTTTTCTTTGATGGTGTATCTTCGCCCCGTCTCATTAAGCTCTCGACTCTCGAAAGGAATTGGATGCCCATCTTGCATTAGTACTCCCCCAATGGCATAATCTGATGCACCAGTGCGTACCTCATAAGGCTTCGAATAATCTGACAAGGCAAGTACGGGCTCCTTCATCATCGCTTGCTTTAATTGATTAAAGGCCCTCTCACATTGTGGATTCCAATCCAAGACCTTTCCCTTTTTCAACAAGCCCGTCAAGGGTATGGTAATTCTAGAGTAGCCTTCGATGAAGCGCCGATAGTAATTTGCCAACCCAAAGAAGGATCTCAACTCCGTCACCTTGGTTGAAGGCTCTCACTCAATAATGGCTCGAATCTTGCTCTCATCCATTCGGATTTTTCCACCTCTCACAATGTGGCCTAAGAATGGTACTTCTTTTTGGGCAAATGAGCACTTCTCCTTTTTGACGAACAACTTATTTTCCCTCAAAGTTTAGAAGACCTCCCTCAAATGTCTCACATGCTCCTCGAGAGACTTACTATACACCACAATATCATCAGGGTAAACAACCATGAAACAGTCAAGGAAAGGTTGAAATACCTTATTCATTAGGGTACAGAATGTAGCGGGGGCGTTCGTAAGTTCGAAAGGCATCACAATGAACTCATACGAACCATACCGCGTTACACAAGTGATGTGATGTGAATCGTGATAAGTTTTATAATTTATGAATGTCTGTTCTTAAAAACTAATTATTACAGTAGTATAGCTTATGGCAAAACTGGGATATCAAACCCAAAGGAACTAAAAGTACTAGTATTAACTTTCTTTTTATTATCTAGCCTAAAAAGAAAGGGGTTTGTTTTATCTAAACTAATTACTAAACTAAGAATACACAGAAAGTAAATTGGGAAAATAAATTTTGGGAAAACTGAATGATTTGGACAATACCTAAGGGAAAAATCCACCTAGACTTCACTTGTTATTGACTTTGAATCAGACGATTTATTCACTTGACTTGATCCGTAGAAATCCCTAAGTTATATTATTATCTCTCTTGAGACTAACAACATCTAACCCTAGGTTGATTAATTCAAATCTCTTTCTAATTAAAACCCCTAGTGTTGCATTAACTCGATCTATGGATTCCCTTATTAGGTTTCACGCTAATCCGATAAAATTCTGTCACCTTATCTCTAGGCGTGCAATCAACTCCGCTTAATTATGTTAGATCTACTCTTAGACAGAGACTTTTGCTCCTCTGAATAAGCACATCAATACTTGAATCAATATCCTAGAATATTAAAGCAAGAATTAAGAACTCATAATTAAGAACAAGTCAAATATTTATCATATAATTCATATAATAATAACAAGATCCGTCTTAGGTTTCATTCCCCTTAGGTATTTAGGGGGTTTAGTTCATATTTATGAAAGAAAATATCTCAAAACATAAAGAAAACCCAAGAACTCTTGAAGGGAATTGAAGGGAGATCTTCAGCCTTGAAGGTGAATCCGCCTTCTAAGATGGATCAATCGGCTTTCTTCAAGTAATTCCTTGCCTCCTAATCTGTGTGTGTCTTTTTGGTACCTCATGGGGTGTTTATATAGGCTTTAGAATGCTTCAAAACCCTCAAGAGTGGCCTTTTCCAAATAAGACTAGATTTGGGCTCGACAGGGACATGCCCGTGTTCGATTGCTTCAAACCGTGTTCAAGTCTGTTGAATGGACATGGGCGTGTGAACTACCCGTGTGAGGAAGTCCAAGCCGTGTTGATTTCCTATGTTGACCCATTTTTTTCCGTTTTTGGCCCATTTCTCGCTCTTTTTACTCTTCTATGCTCTCCTAAGTATAAAACATGAAATTAAAGGATTAGGAGCATCGAATTCACCAATTCTAAGGATAATTCATCCAAAATTATGCTAAGCATGGGATAAAAATATGTATAAATTACGGTTTATCAAATACCCCCACACTTAAGCGTTTGCTTGTCCTCAAGCAAAATTCTCAACTTACAATCAAAATAAATTCTTCTCAACTTATAATTCTCATCAATAGTATCTTAAAATAATCTATAAGTAAGCATACATTGAAAATTCAACTCGAAGGACATCAAAGTTTCAAACATTCCAAGTTGAGCATTTTATAACGAAAACATAGGTGTTTTCCCTCGTCTAAGTAATCACATTTGATTCAAAATATCACATAATTCAACATCCTCACTAAAGATTCACTCAAATCACTCGAGGTGTTTAGGGACAACAAATTAAGCACTCATCAGTCAATATGAAAAATTATTACCATAAGCTTGCGTGAAAATCAAATCTTCACAACTATATATTGAGATGATACATCAATCAAAAGGTCTTTAGAGGGTTGTAACGTGGCTTTGTTTACGGGTGTAGTTACAAGCTGAAAAAGAATGTTAGAATCGAGATTGAATTGAAAAATTACCTAACTAGAAAAATACTACAACTTGATAAATTACATTTCTAATTAGAAAATCCTAGAATTGAACTTTTCTTCATGGGATAAGGAATTTAAATACTTAAGCTCAAAAACAAAGAATTACTACTAATATGTATGTATGTATGTTGTTGTTTTTTTTTTAAAAAACAAGTCAAATAACATAGAACTTTGTTAATTATTACAACGGAAAATAAAACATAGCTAAGCAATTAATTCAAATCAAATCTCGACAAAAATAGGGATCAAATTAGGAGATTTCAACAATAATGGGTTATGGGTTAATATTGAGAGTAAATCAATGAATGGCTTGTTAGGCTCAAAGGGGTTCACTAAGGGTTAATTATGAGGGTAGGCTTTTATGGAGTAAGTGGATTAAACCTAAGTGCCTTTATTATCTTGACATAGTAAATCAATGGTGTGGTCTTGACATGCATAATCAAGCAACTTCTAGAATAACGATTTGATATTGACGCACTCAAAGCAACAATAAAGTGAGCATGAAAGAAATAATATATGCTCTAAAGGCTCAAGATTTCACAAAAATTATGGCTTTTTGATGTTTAACCTATGAATTTCAACTCAAGATAATACCTAAACTTGGGGAAACAACCAAAAAATTTTTAATTCTCAAAAATCAACTTTTCATGCTTGATTCATTAATTTCTTTTGAATTTTAAACAGTCAATGCATAAATGCCTATGTTTTAATTCAAGACATATCAATAAAAATCATAAATTAATCAAGATTCACGTGATATGAGTGATATGAGTGATTCATGTGAGAATAAGACAAAATTCAGGGATTTTTCTGACAATGATATAAATAACCCCTCCACACTTAAGATGTACATTGTCCTCAATGTACAAAGATAGTATTACTGAACAATATAGATATAAGAGAGGGAGAGAAGTGAAACTTCCTGAATTTGTGGATGAATTCCTTTAATTGGAGTTATGAAGAATAATCGGCCAAGGCAATATGAGAGTGGAGGAGGATACTCCGGTGGTGGTAGAGGTTCGTTAGTCCATAAGTCCTTCGCCAAAAGAATATTATATCTGGTAGTAGCTATGGTCGTGGTCGAGCAGGACATGGCAGTCATGGAGAACCTTTTCCAATGGAGTTGCAATTTCCTAAGTAATAGTAAGCTTTGGAACTCTTTATAACTGCGATAAAATCATTAACTCTTAGGAAATATAAAGAAGCATAATTACTTGTAAAGAAATGGCCGAAAACATAAATTATCTACTATTAATTATAAAATCTAAAAATGGAATAGTATTAAATGGAAGTAAAATAAAAAGTACTTTAAAGATATAAATAAAGATAAAAGTAAAAATAAAAATAATAAATAAAAAGTTTTTAAAAATCTTCATGTGGGGTAGGGGTGACGATGAGATATGAAGGTGTTGACAAATCTGATGTAATATCGCATCAATGTTATCAAAGCGCTGAAAGCATTGCTGCTCGAATCGTGTGAGGTGCTCAGAGAGGTCGGAGAGTGAAGCAGCCGCATGAACTGGGCGAGAAATGGGCGGTGGCTGAGATGGTGGGTCCTCGTGCTGTGGAGGGACATCATTAGTAATGTCATCTGGGTCCTCCTGTTCGGTTGTGTAACACCCGTACCCGAGCCCGTTGCCGGAGTAGGACACGAGGGGTTTGCAGACTTAAATCACTTATTTGCACAGTCCATTTTAAATTTCCAGACGAGCTGGCTAACTGCATCACTGTCACCTTAGAAATCATATCTCGAGTTCCAAAACTCGAAAACCAGTTCCTTAAATTTTTCCTGAAACTAGACTCATATGTCCATCTACAAATTTTTTTCTAGAATTTTTGGTTGAACCAATTAGTACAGTTTATTAGTTAAAGTCTCCCCTGTTTCAGGGTTCGACTACACTGACCTTTGCGCATTACGACTTGGATATCTCCCTGTACAGGGCTTCAATACTGATGCCGTTTGTTTCTATAGAAACTAGTCTCGAAAAGGAATCTATACATATATGGCATGACTTCTAATTATCTCTGGTTAATTTATAATGAATTTCCAAAGTCGGAACAGGGAATCCAGAAACCGTTCTGGCCCTGTTTCACGAAAACTTAAATATCTCATAATATACTGTTCATATGATCGTTTCGTTACTTTCCTATGAAAATAGATTCATCAAGATTAGATTACATAATTTATTCACTATTTAATTCCATTCCTACTATTTTTAGTGATTTTTCACATTCACGTCACTGCTGCTATAAGCATCTATTTTTAAGGTAGACTTTACCTATTACATAGTTTCCATGATTCAACTAGCCCTTTAGCATATATAGCACAAAATATGATCATGATTAACCATTCCAATGGCTAATCGTTCCCAAACATTTCCATACCTCTTAACGAACATCATACAAGACGATTATAATACTAAGCTCAAAGTGTATATAAGCCATTTTCGCATGGCTATCCAAATTTATACAAAACCAAAGGGTCCATGACCAACAACAAAACGGGTAGTCCTATACATGCCATTTCAAAGTTCAACCAAAAGTGTACCAAAGGGGGCTTTGATAGTGTGGGCGACTTCGACTTCAATAATCCCGAGTCCGATAGCTGACGAACCAAAATCTATAAAACAGAGATTCAAAGAACGAAGTAAGCATTTAATGCTTAGTAAGTTTGAGCCATAAAATTAGACACAACTAAAGTGTAGCATTCATATGGTTAAACAGATAATTTCATATGCACAAATTCTCAATATCATACTTACTTCACATTACCAACTCTTATATTCATACACAAAGATCAACTTAGCCAAAGGCGGTAGCTCATTTATCGATCGACGAATACTAATTGTAAGGATCAACTAAATCAATGCATATACGAGACATACCTCATTGCTTTGGGATTTTACGAGCATATTAATTGAAACTATTACAGCAAGGTCGCTCATTCCCAAGCCAAGTACCTTCGGGATTTAACCGGATATAGCTACTCGCTCAATGCCTTCGGGACATAGCCCGGATATAGTAACTCGCACCAATGCCTTCGGACTTAACCCGGATATAGTAACTCGCACAAATGCCTTCGGGACTTAGCCCGGATATAGTAACTCGCACAAATGCCTTCGGGACTTAGCCCGGATGTAATAACTTGCACAAATGCCTTCGGGACTTAGCCCGGATGTAATAACTCACACAAATGCCTTCGGGACTTAGCCCGGAACTAGTCACTAGCGCAAAATGCCTTCGGGACTTAGCCCGGTTATCATCCAAATATTCATGCACATATCAATAAATCATGACACATCTATATTTCATTTTCATAATTAGAGTTCAAACACAAGTCACGTATTAAGCAATCCCATTTTGGCTCACTAGCCACATACAAACAAAGATGGTTTAGTTTGCTTTATGGCACGATCTCTATGCACATACGGCTACCGTCATACGTATAGACTAATTAACTCAACATATAATTCAAGTAGAATCATCATATCACCGTATATTTGTTATGCTCATACGTCATGACTTAATCAAATCGTAAACTAAGTCTCGTTACTCAAAACTTACCTCGGATGTTGTCGAACGATTCCGATGGCTATTCGACCACTTTTTCCTTCCCTTTAACGGATTTAGTTCCCTTTGCTCTTGAGCTTAATTTAACAAATAAATTGATTTAATCATTTGAGCATCGAAAGAGGAACTCAAAGTACTTAGCCCATATATATACATTATACATTAAAGTCACATACATATGAAATCATGAATCAACTCAACATATTAACCCACACTCCCTTTTAGCCGATTGTCTAAGCCAAAATAAAAGCATCAATATGCTTGCCTCTAACCGAATACATGCAACACCAATCTTCTTTCTATGGCGAATATGCATGTATATGTTGAGGCCGATTGCAACACTTAATACATTCTACAATTATGGTTACTTGTATTGACTAAATACCAATTCGTTTTAAGTTCAAAACTCGGCTAATACACATATATACTCTAGAGATCAAATACTAACATTTGCACTTCACCTTACTACCATTTTCATCCAAATAACATGATCAACAACCATGCTTCTCTTCTACTTCCTAACATGGCCGAATGCATCAAGACACCATACCACTTAAATTTTGGTCATGGGTTAAACAAAGAACTTAAGGCCTAACTCAAGAATGCTAAAAAGAAAATCCACCACCACATGTATCATTACAAAGCTTCACATTTAGCATGCAAATGGCATCAATCACAAATCCTCCTTAGCCGAAACTTAATCCATCTTCATGCCTCATCACCACAACATCAAACATCAACCAAGAAGACAACACCCATGGCCGAATATCATCTCCATCACATAGCAAAGATCTAAACCATGGGCTAGATAGAACTCAAGCTAACAAATAAATAAAATAAAATAAAATAAAAACATGCATGAATCTCATGGAACAACACCAAACATATCTCCTCCTAAATACCAACCAACCGAACAAGAAGCAAGAAAATCCTTTCTTCTTCCTTTCTCCTTAAAATTTTCGGCCAAAGATGTTCAAGGATGAACACTTTTTTTTTTGTTTTCTTTCTTCAATTCACGACAATGGGGGGGGCATGGGTGAGAAATTTTTTTTTCATCACTCCTCCTTTTGCATTACTTTAATCCTAACCCCTTTTTTTTATTCTTTCTAACATAACACACTAACACAACATGTTTACAACATGTTTCCACCCATACCATGGTCGGCCACTATGCTTTAATTTTGGGTAATTTGACATGCAAACCCATCATTTTCACAACATGCATTATTAGGCCACTTTACATTTGCCTAGCACATTTCTAAATTTTCTCACATAAGTCCTATTTGATAAAATTCACTTACAATTAACAAAATTCAAACATGAAATTTTCACACATGCATATGTACATATAATGAGCATCAACTATGACGGTTAATTATTTTTATGACTCGGTTTAGTGGTCCCGAATCCACTTTTCGACTAGGGTCAATTTGGGGCTGTCACAGGTTGATTGGACGAGACGGTACTGAGGAGGATCAAATCCACGTCGTCGCTCGATCATCCTCATATGGAGCATAGTCAAGATGCCTTGTGGGAACATTTGATCAATGAGAGTGAGGGAGGATGCTTGCGCCACTATGTTGAGGAGACCGAAGTACCGCGCCAGGCAAGTCACATACGGGCCAATGAAAATGACTCCCCTCCTTTGCCGTTCCGTCTGATGGCGAATAGCGAATGCGATGAAATAGACGAGGTCGAACACCGGTACTCTCTCTCCATCCTGTCAGGGTGTAGGCTAGGATGGCGTGTAGGTATTGCAGGGATGGGGCGAGAGCCGATGCCTTGGAGCGACTAGGGTCATAGGTGGCCGAAGCAGGAACGAGTGCCCTCCAGCAGTTGGAGGGAGACAAGTGGATGTGGTGATGGAGGGTGTCAAAATCATCGTCGTCCATGAACTCCTCCATATAAAGCCCCAAAGTGACACCGAACTCAGGTACGCTCAACTGGTAGACTAAACCGCCGAGACGGAACTGGACTGTTCCGGGATCATCGAACTCTGTCATAACTGCTTGGAGGTAGAAGGTCAAACAGAGTTCCTGTGTGAGCTCGAGGTACGTCAATTCGATAATCTCAAAGAAGAGGCCCCACGGGTTAGTAGTCAGGAGGGCCCAAACTGCCTCGGCAAGTTGAATTTGCTCCAGAGTGGCCCAATCAATGTAACGGCCCGCATCTAGGGGTCGGGCCCGGAGTATTTGAAAAAGTTCCTCTTGTGGTCCCAGTGGAAATTGGAGGAATGGGTACCTGATCTCAACAGCAGGACCCGAAGATGATGCTGCTCCTTTCCTCTTCTTCGAGGTGGAGACGACAGTCTTCTTGCCTCTTGGGTTCGTCATGGTATCTGCAATTAAAAGACGAAGTTATAAGAATAATCCCCAAGAATAGCATGTAAAAGTATGTAGGCATGTTAAAACTAAACAAGAATACTTCATAGGGGTTACTAACTAAAGGGAAAATCTACTGAAAATGACTAAGTCTTAATAGATATAGCAATTAATTATTAGCATTAAGAATACAAAAATAGTGCTAACGAAATACCTAGTGCATATGGTAATGATAATATAGAATATGGCATGAAATCTATGGAAACATAAGGATGAATGTATCATAATGCATCAACTAAAATGGCTAGTTTCTAAATAAAAACAAAGAGTATAAGCATGATTATCATAAAAAAACATTCAAATAAACAATAAATAACAAGAGAATAGAGAGAAGACAATGGACAAATGCAATAGTGCTTGGTGGAGGAGTGATGTGGTTGGCCACGGGTGTGGGTAATGAGGTTGTATGGTGTGCAAGGGTGAGAATAGAGGATGAATGAAAGGAAGAAAGGAGAAAAATGAAAGGAGAAAGAGGAAGGAGTGGCCGGTCGGTGGTGGGAGAAGGGATTTCGGCAGCTAGGGTTAGGGTTTTTAGGGAAGGGGATGATGAATAGTGAGGGATTTATATAGATTTTGGGGCACACAGCCGTGGGGCACGGCCGTGTGCCCTTATTTCAGCCTGTGTGTTTCGTGATTTTCAAATTTGGGCGTGTAACAGCCTAATTTTCAGTGGTGTCGGAACAGTGATTCGAGATCACTAAATCCGACAAATGAGTAGGAAATATTATTAATTTAGTGAGTATAAATTAAATGTGAAGTTAGGAAAAAATTTGATATAGTGAATAGTGTACTAAAAATAAATATTAAAATAATTAGAATCGAAAACGAGGTATCGAGACCTTGGGAATTTTAAATCGAGCCATAAATATTTTTATAAATATTTATGGAGTGTTAATATGTTAGTATTAAAGTTTCATCAAGAAATTTTAAAGTTCTGATAGTTAATTGAACAAAAAGGACTAAATTGTATCAAATGCAAAATTGTGGGAAATGATTAAATAGCTTAATTGATAAAAGAAAGAGGGTTTAAAAGGAAAATAGACCCAAGGCCTATTTGGGCTGGACAGCAAGGGCATGAATCAGCAAGAAAATAAGGAGAATTAAGGGCAAAATTGGAAAATTTACTTAATAAAGCTAGGACTAAAGTGGAATTATCTAGATTTCTCTTTATTTTTCTGCATTCTCATCAGAAAAACGCCATGGAGGAGTTATATTAAGCTTTTTTTTCATATTTTTACTCCAAGTAAGTTCAATTCTTGTTTATTTCTTGAAATTTTTGTGTTTTTATGACTTTTACAACTAGGTCCACTTGTTGAATTCATTAGTTTTTGATTCTATGAAAGAAATTGAAAGTTTTTACACATATGTGCTGGAAGTATGATGATTTGGCATGGAATTAGAGTTTTAAATTGTTTATATGTTGATTTTATTGTAAGAGTTCAATAGAAAGTGAATGTTTGGGACCTAATTGTAAAAGAGTTTGAAGTTAGAGTTTTATGTGGAAATTCTGAATTTAAATAGTTATGAAATAACTTATAATGTTTATGAAAAGTATTAATTGAGAAAATTATCTTAATTGAGGGGTTAATTGAGCAAGGACTGAATTGTATGAATTGTGAAATTTGGGGCAAAATGGAAATCAACATTTTGCACTAAAACTGTTTTGGACAGCAGCAGTAGTCTAACTTTGAAAAATCACCAAAAATTGTATAAATGGAATTGGAGGATGAATAAAATATGAAATTAAATCTTATTGAGTCTAGTTTCTTATAGAAGAAATAATGTAAGCAATGGAATTGTAAATCATGAGATATGATAAATTTTGTGAGACAAGGCCAGAATGATTTTGGGTTCCCCTATTCTGACTTTGTAAAATCATCAAAAATTGGATAAAAATAATTAGGGGCTTAAATTTATATGTTTAGAATCCTGAATGAGTATATTTTCAAGATAAACAAATGGGAATATTATTCGAATCCTGTACGATGAGATAATTAATTTTTAGTGAAGAAGGGTCGGAACTGTCAGACAACAGAACATGGGAGACTTCAATGAATAAACTGTATTAATTGACCCAACTAAAAATTATGAAATTTTTATGGTAAGAATACATATGAGTCTAGTTTCTGGGAAAATTTATAGATCTTAATTTGGAGTTCTTTAGCTCAAGATAAAAATAATTTAGTAACTATGACACAGATGGACGGCTTAATTAATATTCACATAAGTAGATAGTGAAAATTATGGATAATGTTACCTACAAGTGTGTTGTTTATACTAAGGATGTGGATGGAGAGGAGGAGGAGGAAAATATACAAAAATATATGAATGACTCATGTATAAATTGATCACATGCCCGATTATAATCGATAAGTGTTGAATTAGAAATAATATAATGTTTTATTTGGAATATTTATTATGAAATTATGATTATCGCTATAATACAAAAATCGAACTTGTGAGTTTATATAACTAAATTTAGTGACCATTTGTTAATCTTATTAAATTTCAATATTATTTTATGAATGGTGATTAATATTTATGTATGTTAGTTGTTGAAAATAAGTAAATTATGTACAAAAGTTATGAAATTGAACTGAGAATTTCTGAAGAACGGAACGCGGGAAATAAGTACAATCATTCAGTGAAAAAGATGAATTGACGGTAAATTACCCAAGTAAACCGAGATTCAGCATTTGTTGCGAATTGTCGTGTTTGCTTTCTGTTTAGCTCTTACGAGCTTCCGTTAACTCATATGAGTTTCGATTAACCCTTTTGGGATTTCGATTCACTCTGGTGAGCTTGATTAGCCAAGACTTCGTTTAGCACTTATGTGCTTGATTAGCCTTCTACTTCGTTTAGCACTTATGTGCTTGAGCTAGACTTCGGGCTTCAGATCACGATGTACTCAAATCCGTAAGCTATTCCTTGAATGGACAAGTTGGTAAGTCGTAAATGTAACATGTGGAAAAAGAAATGTAAGTAATGTTATCATTATTATTATTGAGCTCAATTATGTGATTTTGTCATTCAGAGATTGTGTTTGACAGGATATGTTAGTAAATTATGAGTATGTGAATCAAAGTGACAGAATTTAAACACCTAATGAGGTTGAGCTCATTCATACGAATTTGTCATTTGAAATTGTAATTGACAGGAAGAAATAGTGAATTGCATGCTTATCAATGGTACACATAATTATCTGAAAAACAAGAAAAATGACGGTTATTGATATATGGAAATGTGAGACATTGATATATGAATGTGGAATATGTTTGATAAATTTGTTCATTCTTAATTATGGAATTATGTACCTCATGTGTGCTATTTGCATAAAGATGATATTTCAAATACTTTGGTGAGTAAAGCTTAAATATGAAATAGTATGAAATCAAGACAAGTTGTTATGAAAATATATTTAAATTATCTGTAAGTGTTTTTATACTCCTCGGTAATGCCTCGTACTCTATTCCGGCGACGGATACGGGTAGGGGGTGTTACAGGACGCGTCTGAAATTCGGCCCACGCCCGTGTTCTTTAGCCATGTTGGTGCACACGGTCGTGTCGTACAGCCGTGTCCTACTTTGTTTGCTTCTCCCACACCCGTGTATGGATGCACACGCCCATGTTAATTTCACAGTCTCGAGCATGGGTGGTGGGCAAGGGGGTGTCGCACGCCCGTGTGAATTTCTCAGTTTCAACCACAGCTTCTGGACACGGACATGGCGCACACCCGTATTGTTTTGACAATTTCATCCACGGTCATCTCACACAACCATGGCAACGTATCGAATCCCGTGTTGGGGAAAACTTTCGCTCTGTTTTCACACGGCTGTATCACACGGTCGTGTCTCCTCCAGTGGTATGAGCACGACTTAAGGCACGCCCATGTGCCTGGTCGTGTGGATTTGGAAAATATGTGTTCAAAGGCTTAGTTAGTGAATTAGATGTTAAAAACTAAAATTAAAAGAAGTTAACACTGTTAGTGCTCGGGTTGCCTCCCGAAAAGCGCTTATTTATAGTACAAGCTCGACTTACCTCTCTTTGTGCATGGTCATGGTGGTGCGAGGAGTTTACACTCTTCATTCCTGCTATCAAACTCAAAATAAGGCTTTAGACGAGTACTATTTACCTTAAAAGTGCTGAATTTGGGATGAATTACCTCGACTGTACCGTATGGAAAAATGCTAAGTACCGTAAGAGGGATTGCTCCATTTGGTTCAGAAGTAGCAATATGAGGGTCTACTGCATCTAGTAGTACTTTGTCTCCAACCTTAAGTTGATTTGGTGAAACATTGAGCTTGTCATGGCATGGTTTTGGTCTATCTTGTGCTCTCAGTTTCTGTGTTCGCCATTCATCTAGTTCCTCAATTTGTAGCATTTGTTCTTCATAGATGGGTTCTTTGTTGTTATTTGAACAAGGCTCATGTATGCTTTTCGAACGTATTTCCTGTAAAGAAGGTTGCACCACATGATCAGTATTAGTAGAATTTCGAGCTTGAAGAGTGATTGTTTCATCACCCACACGAAGTTCACCTGTACCAACATCAATTATAGTTCTAGCAGTTGCTAAAAAGGGCCTTCCTAAAATTAAAGGCAGGTCACTATCCTCTTCTACATATAGAATAAAAAAATTGACTGGGAATATAAATTTGTCAATTTTAAGGAGTACATCTTCAATAATGCCCTTAGGAAATCTAATTGTTTTATCTGCTAACTGAATGCTTATCCTAGTTTGTTTGGGTTTCCCAAGACCTACTTGTTTAAACATTTTGTAGGGTATGACATTAATACTGACCCCTAAATCAGCCAAAGCATTACTAACATCTAAGCTACCAATTAAACAAGGAATCGTAAAACTCCTTGGATCTTTCAATTTGTTGGCCAGCTTATTCTACAGAATGGCTGAGCAAACTGTATTCATCTCCACATGCGACGCCTTATCCAACTTCTGCTTATTTGCTAAAAGCTCCTTTAAAAAGTTAACTACGTTTGGCATCTGCGAAAGAGCTTCGATAAACGGTAAGTTAATATGCAATTTCTTTAATAGTTTAAGAAATTTATCGAATTGTTTATCTGTGCTATCTTTCCTTGTCGCATTGAGGTATGGC
Source organism: Gossypium arboreum (assembly GCF_025698485.1). Classification (NCBI taxonomy): domain Eukaryota; kingdom Viridiplantae; phylum Streptophyta; class Magnoliopsida; order Malvales; family Malvaceae; genus Gossypium; species Gossypium arboreum. The sequence continues at coordinate 102,680,304 of NC_069070.1, read as the reverse complement.
ATCCGTAGTTTGTACTCTTTACTTACCGGTTGTTGCTCACAGTGGACTATCTCACCTTTACCTTTACCTACCACCATTCCTTGCCTTGGTTTTGTTTCAGGTTCAACTAACCCTTCCTCACCTTGAGTGGTAATCGTGTTGAGTTGTTCCCTTGGGTTAGATTCAGTATTACTTGGCAAGCTACCTTGTGGTCGTTCAGAAATTAATTTGGCGAGCTGTCTTATCTGAGTTTCGAGCCTTAGATTGATGCTTGTTGATTCTTAAGTGCTGTTTTGGTATTTTGAAAGCGAGTTTTTGACACCGAGATAAACTTTGTTAGCATCTCCTCAAGGCTCGGCTTCTTTTCCTGTTGGTAAGGTGATTGTTGAAAACCCAGAGGATGTTGTGGCCTTTGATTCCCTTGACCACCCCACGAAAAGTTGGGATGGTTCCTCCAACCTACATTATATGTGTTACTATATGGGTTATTTTGGGATCTAGAATTATTATTACCTATATATTGAACTTGTTCCTCCTCAGTGCTAGGATTGAAAGGTTGATATTCTGTGTGCGCTCTTCCTCCATTTGAATCACACCTCATCACTGGATGTACCTGAGTAGAACTATATAAACCGTCAATTTTTTTATTTAAAAGTTCTACATGGTTAGATAGCATAGTAACCGCATCGAGGTTGAAAACACCGGCTGCTTTTGTCGGCTTTGTTCTCATGACTTGCCACTGATAGTTATTCAGTGACATCTCTTCAATAAATTCGTAAGCCACTTCAGGTGTTTTGTTATTGATAGTCCCACCAGCAGCTGCGTCAATAAGTTGCCTTGTTGAGGGGTTCACGCCGTTGTAAAACGTTTAAACCTGCAACCATAATGGTAACCCATGGTGAGGGCACCTTTTCAATAGATCATTGTATCTCTCCCATGGATCATAGAGTGTTTTTAGATCCATCTGCACAAAAGAAGAGATATCATTCCTCAACTTAACCGTTTTAGTCAGTAGAAAATATTTAAGTAAAAATTTTTCGGTCATTTGTTCCTAAGTAGTGATTGACCCTCGTGGTAACAAGTTCAACCACTATTTAGCTTTGTTCCTCAATGAAAAGGGAAACAACCGAAAGCGAATGGCATCATCAGAAACACCATTGATCTTAAAAGCGTCTCAAAACTTTAAGAAATTCATCAAATAAGCGTTTGGGTCCTCGCCCTGCAAACCATCAAACTGAACAAACTGTTGGATCATTTGAATTGTGTTAGGTTTCAGTTCAAAAATAATTTGCAGCAACAGTAGGCCTAACTATACTTGACTCAGTTCCTGTTAAAGTAGGTTCAGCATTATCATCCATAATATGTGGAGCAGAATTCTGATTTACTGGATCAGCAGCAATTGCAGGAGGTAGCAGGTTTTCCTGATTTTCAGCCATCTCCTCGGCTGTGGTGTGAATATCGTCCTCTTGTCATTCCTCTATGTATCTTAAACTTCGCCTTATTTCTCTTCGGTTTCTGTGAGCTGTGTGTTCAATCTCACTATCAAAAAGTAATGGTCCTGATGGGTTTCTTCTATTTATAAACTATAAAAACCTGTCAGAAGGAAAAGAAAATTTAGTAACAAAAATCAAAATAAAATTTAAGTTGCAATAAAATAAATGGCTAAAGTAATAAAAATTAAATGTTCCTAATATCTTAGCTCCCTGGCAACGACGCCAAAAACTTGATGTGATGTGAATCGTGATAAGTTTTATAATTTAAAAATGTCCGTTCTTGAAAACTAACTATTATCACGACAAAAGCAAGCGCACCTTATCGAATAGTAGTATAGCTTATGGCGAGACCGGGATGTCGAACCCAAAAGAACTAAAAGTACTAGTATTAACTTTCTTTTTATTATCTAGCCTAAAAATAAAGGGGTTTGTTTTATCTAAACTAATTACTAAACTAAGAATGCACAGAAAGTAAATTGGGGAAATAACTTTTGGGAAAACTGAATGATTTGGACAATACCTAAGGGAAAAATCCGCCTAGACTTCACTTGTTATTGACTCTGAATCAGATGATTTATTCACTTGACCTGATCCGTAGAAATCCCTAAGTTATATTATTATCTCTTTTGAGACTAACAATATCTAACCCTAGGTTGATTAATTAAAATCTCTTTCTAATTAAAACCTCTAGTGTTGCATTAACTCGATCTATGGATTCCCTTATTAGGTTTCACCCTAATCTGACAAAATTATGTCACCCTATATTTAGGCGTGCAATCAACTCCGTTTAATTATGTTAGATCTACTCTTAGACAGAGACTTTTGCTCCTCTGAATAAGCACATCAGTACTTGAATCAATATCCTAAAATATTAAAGCAAGAATTAAAAACTCATAATTAAGACCAAGTCAAATATTTATCATATAATTCATATAATAATAACAAAATCCATATTAGGTTTCATTCCCCTTAGGTATTTAGGGGGTTTAGTTCATATTTATGAAAGAAAACATCTCAAAACATAAAGAAAACCCAAGAACTCTTGAAGGGAATTGAAGGGAGATCTTCAGTCTTGAAGGTGAATCCGCCTTCTGAGATGGATCAATCAGCTTTCTTCGATTAATTCCTTGCCTCCTACTCCGTGTGTGTCTTTTTAGTACCTCATGAGGTGTTTATATAGGCTTTAGAATGCTTCAAAACCCTCAAGAGACTAGATTTGGGCTCGACAGGGACACGCCCTTGTGACACGCCCGTGTTCGATTGCTTTAAACCGTGTTCAAGTCTGTTGAATGGACATGGCCATGTGAACTACCCGTATGAGGAAGTCCAAGCCATGTTGATTTCCCATGTTGACCCAATTTCTCTATTTTTGGTTCGTTTCTCGCTCTTTTTACTCTCCTATGCTCTCCTAAGTATAAAACATGAAATTAAAGTATTAGGAGCATCGAATTCACCGATTCTAAGGATAATTCATCCAAAATAATGCTAAGCTTAGGATAAAAATATGTATAAATTATGGTTTATTAACAAGTTGTCTTTGGCTCGTCCCCCTCGGCTATCCAAACTTGATGATGCCCTAATCTCAAATATAACTTGGTAAACCATCTTGCATTACCAAGTTGATCAAACAAGTTTGTAATAAGAGGAATAGGATACTTGTTCTTCACACTAATCTTGTTTAGGGCTCAATAATCTATGCACATTCTCAACGACCCATCATGTTTCTTTTGGAACAACACTAGCGCACCATATGGAGATTTAGATGGCCTAATAAATCCTGTATCTAAAAGTTCCTTCAATTGTTTCCGCAACTCTTCTAATTACGGTGGAGACATACGACATGGGGCCATTACTAGTGGCACCATGTTAGACACTAACTCGATCTTGTGGTCCACTTCTTTCTTAGGTGGAAAATTTTTGTGCAACTAAGCGGGCATTACATATCGAAAAGATTGTAATAACTCCCTCACTTGTTTCGAAATCTCACCAACGAAATTAATCGCCTCCTCATTTTTCAAGGTGGCCAAATAGAAGACTTTCTCTCTACGTACTCCCTTAGCAAATTGAATTGCTGACAATGTTTTTCCCTTCAAGTCTCTTTTCCTTTTCATTTTCACCATGTATTGATGGTTTGAATCCGAAATCACCATGTAATTTCCCGAAAGAACAATGAAAGCATTAACTTGGTCAAAAAAGCTTAGTCCAACCACAAAATCAGAGTCATCAAGGGGTATTACCTTAATGGATGCTTTACCGGTCTAATCACCAAGTTAGAGATCCACTCCCTTCGTAACCCTCTTGATTGGAACACTTTTTGAGTTCACTATTTTGATCCAACCCGTCTTATTCTCTATCTTGAGGTCAAGTTTACAAGCAGTCTTTTCGGACATGAACAAATCAGAAGCACCTATGTCGACAAGCGTAACCAATTTTTTATTGGCCACAATGATGTCTACAAACATCAGCCCATGACACGTCTTATCTTTAACACCCTCTAGTATTGAACCAAGATTGTTATAGGCCCACTTTTCTTTTTGTCCCAAGGCCTCCTACGGTTGCCATTCCTAGGGGGCCTTTCTTTGCTTCCCCACTATTCCCTTTTGATTGAATTTGGGCTTAGAACACTCAGGCTTGTCTTTCTTCCCACTAAATTCAGCCAACAATTTTGCTACAGACATGGCCTTGGTAAGCTCTTAGACTCCTCGACATTGCAACTTTTACTTCGCCCATGGTTTCAACCCATCCATGAAGGAAAAGAATGCCTCTTTCTCACCCATATTTGATATTTGAAGCATGAGTTCGCTAAAATCCTGCACATACTCTCTCACAATGCCTTGTTGTGAAAGCTGACGCAACTTTGCCCGAGCTTCATACTCGGTATACTCTGGATAAAACTGTGCCTTGAACTCACATTGAAATTCCTTCCAAGTTTCAATTTCTGTCCCACCATATCTCACATCGGTGAACCTACGACGTCACCTAGGGGTGAACAAAACTCGATTCGACTCGAAAAAATTGAAAAAAAAATCGAATTTCGAGTTAAACGAATCGAGTTACTCGAGTCAACTTATTTTTTTTCGAATTTCAAGTTCAAATAACTTGAATAATTCGAATAATTCGAATATCAAACTATAATATTTTATTTTTTACCCTAAACTCCCAAACCTTTTTACTCTTTCCCACTTCCCCCTAAAACTTTTACTCCCTTCCATCCCAACCCCCAATCTACCCAAAATCCATTTCCAACTAAAATTTTACTCTCCCATTTACTTTTTTCTCAAAATTTTACTCCCAAAAACCCTCAAAATTTTTTTATTTTTCCCCAAAATTTTTACTCCCTCTCACTTTCCCCCTAAAACTTTTACTCCCTTCCCATCCCACCTCCCATCTACCCCAAACCCATCCCCCCCAATTTTTTTTTAATATTTTCCCTCCAAAATTTTTCTCCCCCATTTACTTTCCCTCAAACTTTTATTCCCCAAAACTGTTTATTTTCCTCCTAACTTTACTTCTCACCCCTTACTCTCAAATAAAAATCAAAATTATCCAAAAAATTACTAAACATAAATAGTAAAATTTAATTTATATATATATATACTATTTATATTATTAAATTAAATTTCACATTTTATATTATTTATATTATTGAATTGTTTAGTCATATTGAATATTTATATTAAAATTGAATTATTAATTATGCCATAAAATATTCGTGTTAAAATTTTATATTGGTATCAATTTCACATTTATCTTTAAAATAAATTTTATTAAAAATCACATTTTACATTTAATATATTTTTAATTCCAAAAATACATGGTGGAAAGAATCAAGATAATTGAAACAACTAAGCAAGCAAAGAAGTTAACCCGTATATAAAAGATTAATAAATAAATTATGAGGTGATGAAAGTTAATAAAAAATTTGATTAAGGTGGACAAATTTTATTATGATAGGTGACAGTGGTTACAAGGACCTAAAATTATTTTTTAAAATTTAACTCGAACAAATATATTCGATTTGATTCAATTTGAATTCCATCTCACTCGACTCGAATCGAGAAAATTTCAAATCAAATTAGGATGATAAAATATGATTTGTCAACTCAATTAACTCAAAATTTTTTCATTCTATTCGATTCGATCAAACGCTCACCCCTAATGTCACCACAACAAGGCAACGTCAGTAAGATATATAGCAACAGTAATTACCTTTGTGATGCCTTTGGCATAGAAGTATTGCTCGACTCCCCATAGAAAATTGTCCACATCTTTTGCGGACCTTGTTCCCTTGAACTCCTTGGGCTTGGGAACATCCACATTGGCCTTGGGTACGACAGCAGCTAACCTTCCATTGCCCAAAATAGCCTTATAGATTGTGAGTTCACCCTTGAGCTTCGCAATCTCCTCTTTCAAGGCTGCCATCATAGTCTCAATGGCATCAGCCTTACCAGTCATCATAGCCTCAATGGCATCATCCCTACTAGTCAGTTTTTCAACATTATCCAACACATACTCTTTGAGCTGCTCTTGCATAAAATACAACCCATCATTAAGCCTATCATCGACATTATCAATCATCTCCTTAGTATCCCCCATAGATTCCTCGAGAGTGACGACTCGATCCTCCAAAGCTGACAGTATGTCCCTCGAATGGCTAGCTTTCATAGCCCTTCTATGGGTCTCTATTCCATCAACATTCTCAGTAACTTCTTTCGATATCTTTCAATGGTGCCTTCAAACACTAGCTCGGATACCAACTGTCACGGAATTAGAGTTTTCACAAGTAATCTGTGTGGCCTTAGGCAATTTCTTAGCTTAAAAACGCCTAAGTTAGCCTAACTCGTAATAATTGATGATTCAACAAAACTCCTCTAAGGCACCCAAGAAGAACAACAAAAGAACGAAGTAAGAACGAACTTGAAATATGAACAAAAGCCATAGAAAAGTAAGAACACTTGAGAGAAAAGTTTGAGTGAATACTCTCAGAATTCTATTAATAACTGAATGAAGTACAATGAGGGGGAAAGACCTCTATTTATAGCTGAACCTTTCCAATATCAACGGTACATATTGAAATACATCAATGGATAAGATTTAAAGCTATCTAGATATCAAATCTCTAAGATTACAAAATCATATCTTCTAAAGATTACATTTAATGTCTAGGATCACATATTTTTAGAGATCCCCTTCCATATTTAACGAGCATATCTTTGAAGATCACTTTCCATATTTACCAATCTTTGGAGATCCCCTTCCATATTTGCCGAGCATATCTTTGAAGATCACTTTCCATATTTACCAAGCTCCGGAGATGGGCATTCAATCTCTTCAAGCAATGGACCAGTCTGATTGGGCTGAATGACCTCTCTCGAATGCGATGGATCGCACAAGTTCATCATGATTGTAGGTTTTCATTCGCAACCCATGACAACCTGCGTATCTATTGATATTCTGAATAAATTCAACGAGTGACAATTTCAGACATGAGAAGATATGAATGATAAAATGAGTCATTACACGTATCCGTCTAAAATACAAGAAAATGATGATACATGACAAATGATATATGAAAATGTGAGATGATGATATTTATACATGGACTTTATTTGATGAATATATGTTCATTCTTGACTATGGACTTGTACACCTTGATTGTACTAATCATGACCTTGATATTTCGAGTAATATGAGTGAAGTTTTGATATACAATGATCTAAACTCGAAATGAACTATTATGAAATTATACTTGTAATAATGAGATGAATTATGCATGTTGAATGAATACATGATGTGGAAAGCATATGTGCTTGAAAACTTAATTATTGTTGAGCTCATATATGTTTTGATATTATTATGGAATATATGACTAACAAGGGCAATGAGGATGTGTGTAGGGCTTGATGTCAAATTGATTGAATATGCCTTACATAGTTACCTCGAAATAGAATGAATGGTAAGTTAAGTACCATGTTATATGAACTTACTAGGCATTTTATGCTTACTTAGTTTTATTTTCCTGTTTTATAGTAAATCGGAAGCTTGTTGGATTGGAAGCTTGGTGGAGATCACTCACACTATCCATCGACCCATGTCAGCACAATATAGTAAATCAATTATGGTTGTAATGACATGTATAGGATATATTGGCCATATTGGCATGTAAATGTAAATGATACTTGTAATCTAGCCATTGGGATGGCTAGTAATGGTTTGTTTTAATATACTTGTACTATCAAACTATGGTAGCTACATATATGTTAAGTAGTTGATCAAACTATGTCTAACTTAAGGACTTAACTAAGGTAAGATTATAGACATGTATGCATGAAATGATATGCCATGATGAATGATAGAATTTACTTGATTTGAATGCTTGAAATGATTGGTATTTGGATGTGTGATTAAAGTGCAGGTCATGGGTGTGATTTTGGGTGAGAAATGAAGCTAGGAATGACTTTATTTTATCAACACTAACAGACACACAGGCGTGTGTCTAGATCGTATATGACACACGGCCTGGTACACGAGCGTGTGGTTAAGTCGTGTGTCCCCTGAACTTTAATTTCGAGAAAACAGAATGCTCGAAATTGAGCATATGGGTAGAGACATGGGTGTGTGTCTCAACCGTGTATGCTACACGGCCTAGAACATGAGTGTGTGTCTTGGCCGTGTGAAACCTACACCTAATTTTGAAATGAATTAATTAACCACATGGTCTAGCACACGAGCGTGTGGCATGACCGTGTGCATAAGTCAAAGAGTTACACGGGGTCGAACACGACTTGTAGCATAGGCATGTCCCAGGGTCACACGGGTGTGTCCCTTGAACCACACGGGTATGTGAGCCCTGCACCTTGGAAAAAATTTAAAATTTCGCGAAAAATTCTTAGAGTTTTCGATTAAGTCCCGACTTGATTTTAATGCTCGTATTGGGCCTCGAGGGTCCAATTAAGGGACATTTTGAATGATCTCGGTTAATAAATAGTGAATAACATAAAATGTCTGTAAATGTTCTGAAAATATCCGGTAACACTCCGTAACCCTATTTCGGCGATAGATACAGGTTAGGGGTGTTATAGGTTAGATTTTAAATTTTATTAGACAAACTTAGTCTTTGAATTCAAGGTCGATAATGGGAACTCAGACCTTTCCACTAAGCTTTTCTTCATTGTTTGTGCTATAAAATAGTGTTTATAACCATCATGTTTTACTTTTTATTTTTCTCTTTGTGTTCTCTCTTACATCCTTAAGAAATTTCTTTTAAGTTATCTTCTTTAGAGGAGATGAGGAAAATTTCCAAAAGCTTAACAAACGCCATTAATAAGTACCAACAGACTGGTAATTTCTGGGAAACCCTTAGGTCGTTGTCGAGGAGATTTACGTCTTTGCTCTAGTACATGCATAATCAATTTATAGTAGAATGGCCTGATAATTATAATTATTTCTTATTTAGCTCAAGAAGCTAGAGATGGTCCAAACAATCGAGGCAAATGACCAATAGAGTAGATTTTACCCTGAATGTTCTGGTGAGTTCCTTTTACTTCCTTTGAGTTTTAAAAACTCTTTGATATAGAGTTGTGTAAGGTAAGTTGTCTCTACGGAATATATGTCTATATGTTGTGTATTGATGAGTCAGTGTTGTGTGTCCATGGCCATGGTCATGGTTAATACCCACCTTGTGTGCTAGCCTAGTACTAAACTATCTGTGAAATGTGAAAATACGAAAAGAAGTTTTATTTGTGATACCTCTGGTGACGCAGCTTTATTGCAAACTGAATTGGCAGATCATAGCCCAACCTTGCGGGAGAACACATGTTCAATATGACAAGGAATATGAATAATAATATGATTATAACTGATATGCGATTCTGATTTCTAAATTATGGGTCTGAGGCTGACACAATGCTAGATTTGTGTGCATGAGTTATTGGCATGTGTCAACTAAGGGATTTGTGTGTTATAATTATGGGGTGTGCGCCAGTGAAATATACTAGCAAATTGGCCTAATGTTACTATAGGGCAAAGTCCAAAAAATGTCTTTATCTTCGATTTGATCAGGGGTAACCTAATAATCACGTTGTGTCTATTGGGAACTCACTAAGTTGAAATGAACGTACTCTGTCACCTTTCTTTCTAAAAAAAATTATTAGTAAAAGAATATCCATAGAAGGGGACTATGCAAGAGTTACGTCTACAAGTGAGCCACTTGCCTATTTTGTATCATGCATGGTTGTTCGACAAAAGGCGCATACACACATTTTGTGTTTATCTTTTGTTTTTACTTCACCAATATTTTATTTTAACTTATAAAGTGTAATTGACCTTATTTGTAACTGTGATCGCCAATTCCCCTAATTGACAATTTTCAAGACTATCTTTTCCTAAATGTATTTGTCTTTGATGGCGGAATCTAATGGGTAGTTTATTAATCCCTATTACTCTTCTTAAAAATGTAATACCAAATGAGAAAGGAATAATGATTTTAACGTAAAAAGGAAATCCTTATAATTGTTTTTCCCAAACTTCGAAACAAGCCAAAGGTTTTGAGTCTGTCCGTAACAAACTAATCTGTTGGGCGGATTGTTTGATTGTTTGGTATACACCATGTCTTCCTAACAGGCTAATGGGTGTTACATAAGTGCATATGGTTATCATGAGGGTCTATCCTTGGGGTGGAATAATAATTGTGATGTGCATTTAAGGTCTTTTCCAAACAATTATATTGTCATTGATATTGGGGAAGACGTTGATGGAAATGCTTGGAGATTCATAAGGTTTTATGGAAAACCAGAGTTATCTAATAAGAATCGTTCATGAGAGTTCCTTCAAGAATTGAGTGGGAATTATATTGGTCCTTGGTTGGTTGGTAAAAACTTCAATGAGATAACATATGCTTTTAAAAATAGGGAAGGGCTACAACATGTGGAAAGTTAGATGGGGGTATTTAGGGCAGCTCTTGATGACTTGGGTCTAGTTGATTTAGAGTATAATAGTCACTAGTGTACTTGGGAAAAAGGTTATCTCCCGCACACCAATATCCAAAAGCAATTGGACAAGCGAGTAGCTACTACAATTTGGTTTGGTATATTTTCTAATGCATCTAATACTCATATTCTATACTTTTTTTCTAACCATTTCCCTCTTCTATTCGATATTGAAGTGGTTAGGTTGAGGATAGGAATGCCTAAGGAGGTAAACATAATTTGGTTTGAGGATTGGTGGATTACGAAAGACATGATGGAGAAAGAGGTCTGCCAATTATGGTTAAGGTGTAAAGGTGCTGAGTCGACTAAGCTAAAATCTGTGGGGGAAGGATTAAAATCTTGGGCTTGAAATAGGAAGACGACATCCAAGTAGAAAGTGCAAATTTTGAATGATCGACTTGTTGATCTTTGTAACATGGATCCCGATGAGAAGGTGCTAAATGAAATAATTTACATGAAATTAAATACGAATTGGAAGATTGACTAGGAGGAAAGGTATTGGAAGTAACAAGCTAAAGTGAATTAGATATGGAATGAAGATTAAAACATTATGTTTTTCAGTCAGTTTGCTAATCAGAGAAGAAGAATAAACATGATTCGATGTTCGGAAGATTGGAAGGCTTGATTGGTAGATTCTAATGAGTCGATATAGGATGTAGCAAAGGATTATTTCATTGATCTACTCACGTTTCAAAGGGAAATAGATTTTTCATCAGTACTCTCAGGTATTAATTGTTGTATCTCTCATGATATGAATAATTCTCTTTTAGCACCTTTTACAAAGGATGAAATTTTCCAAGTTGTTAAAAGGATGCATCCTACTAAGGTTTCGGGTCCTGATGGTTTCTTGACTATATTTTTTAAAAAGTTTTGACATATTGTGGGGTTGAATATTAAGAAGTATTGTATGTGGATATTAAACAATGAGATTGATGCTAATTAGATTAATGACACGATTATCGTTTTAATCTTGAAGAAGCGAGATGCGCATAGTATGTGTAATTTCAAACCCATAAGTCTTTGTAACATCCTCTTTAAAATCGTCTCTAAGGTTATAGAAAATCAATTTTGAATGATTGTATTGATGATGCACAGAGTGCTTTTGTGCATGGTAGGCTTATTTTAGATAATGTTTTACTAGCATATAAGGTATCTCATTCTTTCAAGAACTGTCACCTTGGGTTGAAAGAATCTTTTGCCTTAAAATTAGATATGAGTAAGGCATACGATTGGGCGAAGTGAAACTTAATACAAGCTATTATGGTTCACATAGGTCTCAACGCGAAGTGGGTCGATTTAGTAATGCATTGTGTTAAATCGGTTTAGTACTCGTTTTGCATAAATGGGATTATAGGTGACTGATTCTTTCTACAGAGAGGCTTACGTCAAGGTCATCCCCTTAGCCCTTATTTATTTTTTATTTGTTCTAAAGTATTTGCTGCTTTGCTGCATTTGGCTAGGACTAATAGGTCGTTGAAAGAGACGTAGATTTACAGAGAAGGCTCGAGTTTGACAGTTTTTTTGCAGATGATAGTTTATATTTGGAGAAGCGTCGCCGATGAGCATTTCAGTGGTTCGATCCATAATTCAGAATACGAATCTCTATCAATGTAGCAGGTAAATTTTGATAAGTCAGATTTTTTTCGTAGTAATGTTTCGGAAAGTTAATGCCAACTTGATCATCCAAACTTTAGGGGTTTGAGAACGTTTAACCTTGAGAGGTATTCGTGCTTCCTAAATCATACCTACATACCTTATTCTTTTACCGCGGAGGCCACAGCTGTTATTCATGCATTATGGTTTGTAGAGAATTTAGGCTTTGCATACGTTGAGATTGAAGGAGATCTATTTACGAAGCTAAGGCATTGGCTACAAGATTCACAGAACGCTAGTTCAGATTTATTCAGAGAGAAGGTCATATACCTGCGCACAGTTTAGCTCATGAAGGAATCCATCCAGGCGTTGATAACTTTTGGGTAGAGAGAGCTCTGATGTCGGTTATGGCCACTACTGAGAAAGATAGGTGGTGGGTGGATCCACCGAACTAACTTTTGCTGCTAATCGATATTTGCTGGGCTGGTTTAACATTTTCAGAATTTTTGCCCAGATTTTAGCTTTTGAGATAGCTGTTAGGTTCTTTTGAAACTTAAAAGCTTAGGTTGAACTTTATGCTTGCTAGGAAGATAGATGTCGTTATTTTTGTGTTTTCTTTTAACTTTTCTATTGCAATTTTTTGAACGTTTTTTCCGAGACAGCTTAGCTATCCTCCATCGATATTGTTCTCTGGTTTTTTTGCCTATTTTCCTTAATAAAGTTTAGCCTTTAAAAAGTATTTCCTCCGTGATTATGTGAGTTCATAAATTGAGTTTGTATAAGATGAATTTGTTTATTCTATATGTCTATATAAAAAGAAGGTCCAAATGACCTTCCTTTTTTTGACACACGTCTAGCCTCCTATAGCTTCTTTTTTTTTTTTTACATTAAGTTAATAATGGTTGAAATTCAACTTTGATCTTTCTATTTTCTAGGTGGTATATAAAAGGGTCAATTTTCAAATCATCCCTTAGGTTATATAAAAATAGTTAAATTTTAATTTCGGTATTTATACTACGCTCAAATTTTAGATTTAATATTTATATATTAATTTTTAACATAATTTGATCCCAACATTTTTAATGCAATTAGTTAGTATAAATAATTTAATTTGATTAAAATGTTGACGTAAATTTTAAGAATTGTTAACATCATTCTTTTTAAACTCGGATCCATTACAATGGCATATTTGTCACATGATTAAATAGTGAGTACTTATTTTAAAAACTTAGAATGTCACAAGAAGAAATTGAATAAAAGAATTTTAACTATGTTAACAACTAGATCTAAAATTTTAAATTTGAAAAATAGAAAGATTAAATTCTTAAAAATATAAGTATAGGGGCCACATTATAAATGTGAAGAAAACTACAAAAACTCAGAGCATATTGTAACATTTAAATTTTAACAAGAATCTTACTACTTCACATGTTTTTTTCCTTTTTGGGTTTGCCTTTTATTTGTTTTTATTTTGTTTTTTTTTTACATTATAAGATGTTAAATTTTAGTTTTGGCCCTATATTATGTTGAAACTTAAAATTTAATATATATTGTCATTTTTATTTAATTTGATGCTTCTACATTTTATAATGCCATTAAATAGCATAAATAGTTAATAATTTAATCAAAATGTTAAACCTAAATTTTCTTAAATACATTATTTTAATTTTTTATCATAATGAATTCAAATGGGTGTTTTTAAAAAAACTTTTAGGCTTCATTTTTCACTGAGTTTAGGGTTCTAAAAGTGCTTTTCAACTGCCTAAGCAAAGAATGCCTAGCTTTTTGGGTCAAAATTGTGGTGGAAAAGTGCTTTTCCATATAAAAGTTGAGATTTAGGTAATTTTTTTTGACTTTTGTAATTGAAAGCAAAAATTATCAAAATATCATTATTTATATTATTTATTTAAAAGATATATAAAAATTAAATTAATTTGTATTTAATGTATTGATGTATTAAATTATTTAAATATATTTTATCATTATATTAATGTATTTAAATATAATTTATTATTAGATTTAAGTTTTAATTTTTTTATGTATCATTAATTTTATAAATAATTTATATTTAATTAATTAAAAGGTATATAAAATTTATACTTCATGTACCATTATATTAAATTATTTAAATATCATATATAACTTAAATAATTTTTACTATTATGTCCAAAAGGATATTTTAACCTTCAACGAAGAATACTAAATTCACAAATTATACTTTTTACCATACTTTTTAAAAACACTTTTTTTCTAAAAGCATTTTTCAGTCGTAACAACAATATAGTACTAGCCATTAATCAACATTTTCAATATTATTTTTATTGTTACACGATTACCAAATAAATATTTTTTTCTTTCAAAATGACACACTAGTGAATCTAGTAAAAGAATTTTAATGACGGTGACTTCTGGACTTAAATTTTTAAATATCAAAACTAAAGAGATAAAATTCCTAAAAATAAAAGTAGGAGACTAAATTATAAATGTACGAAGAGTATAAAAACTTAGAACATAATTTAATCTTTAAATTTTTTGTACTTTATAATTTAATACAAAACAATTAATTCATCCAATGCAAAACGTGAGATTACCATAGTTAGACTTGTCAGTGGCCCACTTAAAAAGTGGAAAAGTTTGAGCAAAAATATAAATTTAAAAATTAGATTTGAGAAAAAAAAAACTTGTTTAGAAAACGAGTTTGAGCAAAAATAAAAACTTAAAAATTAGATTTAAGAAAAAAAAAACTCGTTTAGAAAACGAGTTTGGCCTCAAGTAATATTTTTTTAGCTTGGGACCAACCTGTCCCAACCCGAATTTGCAAAAAAAAAAAAACCTGTTATTTTGCTGTCATTTGACTATTATGCTGTTACTATTTTATTGTTATTGTTTGGATATTGTATAACTTTTATTTTATTGTTAATTTTGCTACTATTTTAGGCATTAGCATGTTAAATTGTACATATCTTAGAATTATTTACTCTTTTTTTTAATTTATTTTCAAGTTGTTGGGAAACATTTATTTTAATGTTTTGATGAATTATACTTTTAAAATTTTATATAAAAAATAAAATAAATTAAACTTAAATTTTATTATTTTTATCTAGGTCAGACTTAGACAAACGTTTAAGCTATTTTTTGAATCAGATTGAAACTGAAGTTATAATTTTATTAGGTGAATTTTAGTATGTTGACTAGATGGGGTTAAATCTACCCTTCTAATTAACTAACTTCCACCATTCATATAAATGCTAGTTGTAAGCAAGAGGACAGTGGTCCCAATAAGGGTGGGTTTGGGCCACATGGTCTTATCAATTGCGTGGCGGAATTACTACTCTAGTATTGTATTTTAAAAATGTTTCTATGTTGTGAATAGGGTTTTTAGTAAGTTTTATTTAAGATTTTATATTGTGAAAAGTTAAATATTATAAAGTGAAAAAAAATAAATTAATTCAAATGATATTTTAAATATTTAAATAAAATATAAACATAATTCTTGTAAATTAATTAAAGGCAAAATATCTCTTATTCTTGTACAACAATTCCATTTGTATTCATAATATCTTTCAAAATTCAAACAAAATGTTAATGAAATTATATCTTTTATCTGAAGATATAACTCAATGAATGGTGAAGGAATATTAAAATGAAAGTTAAATCTACTCTTATAGCATATTTTCTGTTCTTTTGTTGTTTGATTTGTGAGGTAATTAAAAAGAAAATAGGAGATTTGATAATTGATTATGAGAAAGAGGAGGCATGGCAAATCAATGCTATGAATCTAGTTAAGTGTTTTCTCATTTGAAATGCTATGGGAAGTGTATGAAAAATTATATTTTATTATGAAATCAATGTTGATGAAATAGAGAATGATGGCCTTGGATTTTTAATAATAATTTATTGTTGATTTAGAGAGGACCCCTTGCATGTCCTATTTTTATGGATTTTTGTGTTTAGATCCTATGGTCTAATGTTGAAACTTATGGCAAAATAATTTGGTTAGTGGACCACATATTCCTACAGTGGTTAATTACAAAATAGAAGATTTTTTATCAGCTTGGGACAGGAGGGAGCCAGAACCGAAATTATATTCTTACTTTTAATAGTTTATTTATTTATTTTTATAATTTTTAAGAAGTTTTTTATTTTTAATGTAGAAGAATATACAATTTTATCTTTACTAATTTAAATTTTTAAAATTTTTAAATAATATAATTTTCTATTTTAGAGGGCTGAGGTCACTTACTTGGGGGATTATGTTTTAAGTGATTTGGGCTTCTAGGTGCTATGATTGACTTGGGAGCAAGGTAGAATTCCTAAGGATAATATACGTGAACAATTAGATCGAGATAAATTTTTGAATAATTTATTGATTAAATTATAATTATTTTCAATTAAGTGATCAAAGTAAAAATTTACCTATAATTTAGTAACTAATGATATAGTTTACCCAACATATTTCAACTTTTCATTTTTTTTATATAAATAAATAATATATATATTATAATTTAATTTAATATTTTAAAATATATTATAAAATATTGAATTAATTGACATTTATATTTTAATAATATTTTTCTTTCTTCGCATTCTTTTGTTTCTTTCTTCTTTATTCTTTTGGCAATTTGTTTTCATTCTCTAAAATACAAAAAAAAACAATAAAATTTATTGACTCCTAAAACATTCAATATTTATTATACTTTTCCTTTTATTGGTTATAAATAAATACAAAAGAATTAGGTCATATTTTAAATTAGTAAGTATAAATTTTATTTTCACTAATTTAATTCGAAAACAAAATATTAAATGAAAATATAAAATAAAATACTCTTAATTAAGTAATGTAAATAAAAGATTATGGTAAAAATATATACTCTAATAAATTATTTATTTAAATTAAATTAATATAAAAAAATATTTGTCTATTAATCTATAATATATATAAAACACGAGTTTGAATAAACTTTTAAACTAATGATAATATCCTTTATTTTTCTTCATATTATTAAATTCACATTTAAAAGTAACCATAATATTTAATCTAGAATTATTAATTGATATAAACAAAAGTTGTGCTAATTTTTTATGCAAAATAGAGTTATTATTTGAATATGATTTTAAGCATATTGATTGTTACTTAATTAATATTAGAGTTAATTATGTTAATTAGTTATTATTTAGAGTAATGCTACTTTGTATTAATTACGAAATTAAATTTCCATATTGTATGTTGAATATGTTAAAAATACTTTAATTATAATATTTGAATTGAAAAATTATATAATTTATTATATTTAATTATTCAAATAAAAAATTTATTTTGCATTAATTATTGTAATTTAAAATACAATATTTGTAAAAACTAATTAAAAATTAAATGCATAAAACAAAAGGGAGAGTTAAAAAAATAAATTTATAAAATTAATAGTATTAAAATTATTAATAATATTATCGTTTGATTTTTTATGAAGAAAAGAAGAAAGTAACTAAGAAGCGGTCAGAAAAGTAAAAACATGTTAAAGTTTTAGTGATGAACATATGGGTAGTTTAACAACATTTGGTGCAATTAGGACTAGAAAATGGCAAACAAACAAGTAGTAAATATCTGGCAGCTCTAGACTCAACGTGACTAAAGGCAGCCCCACATCCACATGGCAAACATGTGCACCCTCCAAAAGTCTCACTCTACTATTGATTTACTACTAAACAGATAACTAATAGTCTTTCTACTTTCTATTCCAAGAGTCTTGCACCTTCCGTCCCTACTCCCAACCTACGTTCTTCTTTTCATACATCTTAATTTGCACTCTTATTATTCCCATCCTACTCATTTTATTATTTGTTTATATAGATATATGTCAGAGTTTGATTTTCAGATTGCCTTTTCCCCCATTATTACCTTTCTATCCAAAAGACAGTACAATCATGCCAAAAGTTAGCAATCCATCTGTACTAGCTGAGGTCCACTGAGTCTGAGCAGAAGCAGCAGCATCTTTATCAATTATTATCACTTAAAGGTGGAGCGGGTGAGAACCAATAAATATTCACAACCAAGTTACCATTGTTATTGTCTTGGTGTTAGCATGGAATATATTAAGTTTTTTTTATTTATTATTAAAATAATATCTCACATATGCTATCTATTAGGCACAAGATAATCCTTATCTCTCTTCTCCACCTTCACCCAGCTCCTTCAACTTGGGTAGCCATAGATTAAGTATTAAGAATATTGGATGCATAGTACTATATGATTCTCTTGTTGTGACTGGCTGAGTGGTTTCTGTTTGACAATATGGTGAAGAATGGTGGTTGTGCATTTGACTTCGAGACCCTAAAATCTCATTTACTTGCTACTACAGGAAGGACTCTTTTCTTCTCTTCTCTGGTACTAGTGCTAGTATCTAGTTACAACAGCCATCCCTTCCTCTGTCTCACAATAATTTAAGTAAAAGTTTTCTTTTTCAAACTCTCTCTCTCTAATATATAGATTTCCATCTTCTGTACTTTAAATTCTGTCTCAAAAGGTTCACTTCTCCTTTTTGGCTCATACAATACAAGGTCACTCACAGCTACTAAAAGATATAAATATTTTTGGGGCAATGAATAGTTTTGTTTTATTTTTGAGTAATTTTTTTTTTGGGGGGGGGGGTTGATGTGCTATTGCCATGGTTTTGGGGTAGAGTCTAGGTGGGTTGATTAAATGCAATTCAATGTTTGGTGTCTTTCAAATAAAGATGGAGGAATGGTTGATTTGTGATCCAGGTTTCTTCTCTGCTTGCAGATAAGTTCCAGGCAAGGTGTTTGATTCATTGTTGAAAAGAGATGAGGGGTGCTGCTCTTGTAGCCATTGCTGCTACAATTGGTAACTTTTTGCAGGGATGGGATAATGCTACCATTGCTGGTACTTCCTTCTTTCACATTGATATTTGTTACCTGTTTATTTCTTCTCAGCATCATGGTGTTTCCATGCTTCCAACAAACATCTTGTACTTGTTTTATTCATTTGTGCTTTCAGGAGCAATTGTGTACATTAAGAATGACCTCGATCTAGGAACTAGCGTTGAAGGTCTAGTGGTGGCTATGTCACTGATAGGAGCAACAGCTATTACAACATGCTCAGGAGCTATATCAGATTGGCTTGGTCGGCGTCCAATGCTGATAATGTCTTCAATGCTTTATTTTGTCAGTGGTTTGGTAATGTTGTGGTCACCTAATGTCTATATTTTGTGCCTAGCCAGGCTATTAGATGGATTTGGAATTGGTTTAGCCGTGACTCTTGTCCCAGTCTATATATCTGAGACTGCCCCATCTGAGATAAGGGGATTGTTAAATACGTTACCACAATTCACTGGTTCCGGGGGAATGTTTCTATCTTATTGTATGGTTTTTGGGATGTCATTGATGGACTCACCAAGTTGGAGGTTGATGCTTGGGGTTCTATCCATCCCGTCTCTCCTCTATTTTGCCTTTACGGTTTTTTATTTGCCCGAATCTCCTCGGTGGCTTGTGAGTAAAGGAAGAATGCTTGAAGCTAAACAGGTTCTTCAGAGATTACGTGGCAGGGAAGATGTTTCAGGTTTTTTTTTTTTTTTTCCTTATTTTTCTCCCCTTTCCTTTGAACATGTTGAAAATATAGGGGACTTGGCTGTTGAATGGTTAGATACACTACTAGGAGCTAATAGTATAACTTGTTTGCTTGCTCTACTGGATCCACTGAGAGGTGTTACATAAATCATGAATGAGCATAAGCTCCATTTGTTATTTATCTTTTTATTCATTAAGATCTAAACAAAAAGGCATGATGCATGCACGTAGGTCATCGGAAACTTGAACAGGTCTGATTTATATATTGGTAGACTATACAAGGGATTGGAAAGTTAGTTGGTTTTATCTGTATTTTTGGGAAAGGTTTCTAACCTTGGGGTGTTCACATCAATATAATACTTTTTGAGTGCTTTTCTCCTAATTTTGTTGGCATCCTTTTCATGAGTATTAGTGAGGTAGGCATCATGTGCAGAATAGATGTTGGGGGCAAGAAAGAGAGGAAAATCTTCTCCATTCCTGTCTATTAAGCCCTTTCACGGCACGCACTTGCCTAATCTTTATACCTGATAAGTAATAACAAAGAAGCCTTCATAGCATTTCTTTTTTGGTTTATTGAAAATGACAGAAATTCCTGTGTCCTCCTATTTAACTCGTTTTAGACTAATTGAAGGTGTGGAGCTTACTGAGACTTCTTTGATCTACAGGAGAGATGGCTTTGCTGGTTGAGGGCCTTGGCATTGGAGGTGAAACCTCTATAGAAGAGTACATAATAGGTCCAGCTGATGAACTTGATGAAAGTCAGGAACCCGGTGCTGATAAAGACAAAATCAGACTATATGGACCGGAAGAGGGCCTGTCTTGGGTTGCCAAGCCTGTCGCTGGACAAAGCATTCTTAGTATTGCCTCTCGCCCCGGAAGCATGGTGAACCAAAGTATACCCCTTATGGACCCTCTTGTGACATTATTTGGTAGTGTTCATGAAAAGCTTCCCGAGACAGGGAGCACGCGTAGTATGCTTTTTCCGAATTTTGGAAGCATGTTTAGTACAGCAGAGCCTCATGCTAGAAATGAACAATGGGATGAGGAGAGCCTGCAGAGAGAAGGTGAGGACTATGCATCAGATGCTGCAGGAGGAGACTCGGATGACAATTTGCATAGCCCATTAATCTCACGTCAAACAACAAGCTTGGAAAAGGACATGGTTCCCCCAGCTTCCCATATCAGTTCTCTAAGCATGAGACGCCATAGCACTCTTGTGCAAGATGGTACAGAATCAGTTGGTGGTACAGGGATTGGAGGTGGTTGGCAGTTGGCATGGAAATGGTCTGAGCGAGAAGGTGAGGATGGAAAGAAGGAAGGAGGGTTTAAAAGGATTTATTTGCATGAGGAGGGAATCCCGGGATCTCGACGTGGCTCTCTTGTATCACTTCCAGGTAATGATATGCCTGCAGAAGGTGAGTTTATCCAGGCAGCTGCACTAGTGAGCCAACCTGCTCTTTATTCCAAGGAGCTTATGGATCAGCATCCTGTTGGACCAGCAATGGTTCATCCAGCTGAAACTGTCTCAGAAGGACCAGTTTGGACTGCTCTCCTTGACCCGGGAGTCAAACGTGCTTTATTAGTTGGGATTGGGATTCAGATTCTTCAGCAGGTACTCAGCAGTTATATTTTTGGACTTCATTTTCTCTACAAAGTTTATAGATTTTAAATAGCAGTGGCAGCTTGTTACATAACAATGTTTGTGAATTTGTACTTCAAACAGAGAAGTTTGAATCTTGTATTTATCAGTTGAGGCTAATTGCATTATGATTCCCATGGTAAGTTAAAATAATTTTCGAAACTCGCATGTAGTTTTCCGGCATTAATGGAGTTCTCTACTACACTCCTCAAATTCTTGAAGAGGCAGGTGTTGAAGTGCTTCTTTCAAACTTGGGCCTTGGTTCAGATTCTGCATCATTTCTTATTAGTGCATTTACAACCTTGCTGATGCTGCCCTGTATAGGTGTAGCCATGAAACTCATGGATATATCAGGCAGAAGGTAATCTCAGTTTCTCTTAATATTCTCCTTAACACCCCTTCCCTTTTTTTATCCTTAAAAATGGAAAGAAACTAATACTTGTATCGTTTGCAGGCGGCTGCTACTCACCACGATCCCGGTGCTTATAGTGTCACTGATCATTCTAGTTTTTAGTGAACTTGTGGATTTGGGCACAGTTGTGAATGCTGCCATCTCAACTGCATGTGTTATTGTTTACTTCTGCTGCTTTGTGATGGGCTATGGACCAATACCAAATATCCTCTGCTCTGAGATCTTTCCAACAAGGGTCCGGGGGCTTTGTATTGCAATCTGTGCTTTGGTTTATTGGATCGGAGACATCATTGTTACTTACACACTGCCAGTGATGCTGAGTTCTATAGGCCTAGCGGGCATCTTCGGGATATATGCTGTTGTATGTCTGATATCGTGGGTGTTTGTGTTCTTGAAAGTACCAGAGACCAAAGGAATGCCACTTGAAGTCATTACCGAGTTCTTTGCTGTTGGTGCAAGACAAGCTGGTGCTACAAAGAATGAGTAAAGTCACACTGCTTTCAATGGTGTCAAATTCTTTTTTCAATTTCAGCTGTTAAGCTTTCAACATTTTTGTTCCTTCTTGTTGCTTTGAAAATGAGGGATCCTCTTATTCAAACATTAAAATTATAAAATTTTCCCACTAGAAATTGAGTTTACGTGTATTTTCATGGTGAACCACCCTTTTTAACTTGGATTTCATAAACAATAATTGCATCAACCAGGTATGTGGTGGTATATAGGTCCTGCCGCCTAGACGACTAGGGTTCTCTTATGATAATAAAATAAAAGACGGTCAGAGAGAGGCAGGACTTCCAATCCCATCGTATCTCAGTTGATTGGTTATTCTGCTCCATTAGTGGACCATCCACCTTATTTTAATGGACGGCTTGAAATCAAAGGCATATATTATATGTTTTACTAATGAAGTAAATTTTCATGGTAACAGGCATAAAGAAGAGTGGACTAGAATATACTATCTTTGTTAGGTCAAGACAAGAGTTAATTACTAGTTTAAAAATTCCCAATTAGTGGCTTATATGCACTTTTGTTCCTATCACCCTGTGTATAATAATAAATACAAGTATGATCGTTAGTGATGCATTCAATTTTTAGCACCACCCACCCCACCGCCACCTTTCAATCACAAATTCCATTTCACAAGTTGCCAAAATCAGTTACATTTACTCAGAATGGAAACAAATGCCTGCTTTCCTTCCATCTTCCTAAATCCTGGAATTAATAAATTAATGAAACCTTTTGCTCACCATCATCATATCTCTTGGATTGCACTCAATGGACTTGGGAAGAAGTTGGGTTTTCATTAATTTTGACCTATTTTTAACCCACGTAGAAAGTGAAAGCTTTTTTCAATGCTGAATATAATAACATATCCAACCCAAGAGGAATGATTTTATTTTTAGGTACTTTTTAACCTGTAGTGAGTGAAGAGTAAGTGGAGGTGGAACAAGAATCTTGATGCCCCTGCCCAGCCCCACAGCCACCAAACAAGGGGAGGATAAAAGACCCCCCCTTCCCCAAAAGCCAAAAATAAAGCATAAACCACTTGTTTAACGTTGAGCTACCCACTTTATACTTTGCTAATCAGATAGCCTAAAAGTGATGAAGAAAAACAAAAGAGATGGACTCTTATCACCTACTGTTTCCAAATATTTTCTCTTCATCACATGCCCCTTTTTACCTTTTATTATTTCTATTACAGGTAAAATTTCCAACCCTCGTTTCATCGGAATATATTTAAATCAAATCCCAGCCTGAAACCGGATTCACTTGGGAGGACCACATCAAAGCAAAGAACAAGACATGCTTTACAAGTGAAGAAAATATCATGGATGAACCCAGATAACATCTATATATTACTAAATTGCAATTTTTTGATGGTTGGTATGATTCAGGTAAAGGGAACAGAGAGGAGTTCGTCTTACAGGAATTTCATATTCTGATTTTCTGCCTATAATTATATTTCACAAATATATATATTATGTTCAACTTTACATACATAAATACACCAAATCAAATACTATTACATACAATTCAAATCAATCAAAACCTAAATGTTCCTATTAGGAATAGTAGTGGTATTAATAATAATCATTGGCGGTGGTAATTAGCTAATGAAAAACCTAACCTAACATGATTTCACTTGGAAAAGAAAGGAAAAAAATGGAGGAACCCAGAAGGTGGCTTGGGTTGGCTAGGGCAGGAATCTATTCACATCATCTTCACGCTCTTTCAATCTAGCCTCAGTGTTAGTTCCGGAAGTTGAAGCACCCGGGCCGGGTAAACCCCCACACTTTTGGCACCTGGCAACCAGAATCTGACGGCAGGAAGGGCATGAAGAATGGGAGCCCAGCCAGGTGTCGATGCAGACGACGTGGAAGCCATGGCCGCACTGTGGAAGAACCCGGATTTCGTCCCCTGCGGCGAACTCCGTGAGGCATATCGCGCAATCGGAGAATTTGGCGGAGAAATCAGGTGAGAAGGTAGCCTTAGGGAGGGACTTGAGGATCTTCTTCTTGAGGCCCTTGTTAGCAGGAGGGGGGGGACGGGATGAAGCAGAGGGATTGGGAGCAAAGGCACCGGAGAGACGGCGAAGCCAGGCGCAACGAGCGACAGCAATGAGACCGAGGACGCAAATAAGGGCACATAGGAGAGCTGCAAGGATAACGACGAAGTCGGAGTCGACGGTTGCCGCTTGTTCAGGTGGCGGCTCAGTAGTGGCCGAGGAGTTGGCGGCGCCAAGGAGCCTAAAAGGACGAGTCATGTGAAGAGAGAGAGAGAGAGAGAGAGAGAGAGAGAGAGAGAGAGAGAAGTGGTTTTGGTTCAAGTGTATGTAAAATGTATCAAAGACTGCGTTTGTCTTGTGTTAGTTCCAACCTTTTTCTCCGTCTATGTCATGATTTATAATAAATCTCCCTTCCCTTCCCTTCTATCCTTTTCTTAGTGAATGCTCATTTAAATTACTTCACTATGATATATATAAATTATATAATAAAAATATTTGGTACGAATTTTTAGATTATACAAATGTAAAGTAGAATAAAATATTATTTTTTAAATTACTTAGACAATATTAATATGTGAAATACTCACCCATTATATAAAATATGAAAATCAAACAATTCATTATAAAATTAAAACAAATTATACCATTTCTGAAACCTTCCAAAAAATTTACCAAAATTCAAGGTTGGGTCGACAGGACTGTTGACTATTGAGAGTCCACTAAGAAGCTTAAATGGTGTTTATAATATCATTTCAAAACGCAGAGGAGAAATGTAATTTAAAAATAGGAGCATAGATCAATGTAAAAATAATCAATTAATAATAAAAATTAAATTCTTTTCCTATAAAACCGCAAAATTGAATTAAACCACTTCCTCATGTAGCCCCAATAACCAAGAACGAATTTATTGGGTTTTTTACCTATGTATTATAAAAATTAAATAAATTATTTAAATAGTATGTTAAATAAATTATGTATAAAAATGGTATATCCAAAAAATACTGATACATTTGACTGAAAAAAATTATTAAAAAAATTGCTAATGGCAACTAAATAGGTGGCACCTAAAGAAATACGGGTTAAATACGACCTGTACCCGACCTACTGTCACAAAAGGATAGGAAAACTAAGCAGCACTGGTCATGCCTACTAGAGAGGCGGCACACTTGTGGCTTGTCAGCGATGGGACGTGTCGGATGGCATGCCCGTGAGTTGTATTTTTGGGGACCATTATAAGGTCCCCAATGTCCTATTTTTTGCTGAAAGAGAGAAGAAAATCTTTAAAGAAGAGAAGAAGAGGAAGGAGAGAGCCGGAAGGGGAAAAGAAAGAAAAAAAGAGAAGCCGAATAGAGAGAGAGGGAAGGAGAAAGAGAAGGAAAAAAATAAATAGAAAAGGAAAGGAGAGATTGTTGTTTAGAGAAGACTTGGTGTTTAAAAAAAATCATAAAAGATAATTTTTTTATTTAATAATTTTTTTGGTTAAAAGTAAACGTTAATTTGTTTTTGTTGTTATTGTTGATTTAATTCGGATTTAATTTTTAATTTTATTTTTGTAAGATATTATTTGGTTAAAAGAGCTATTAACGTATGTTTGTATTTATTTTATATTTTCATTCATTCATAAGTTATTTTTAATGTTTATTAAAGTAAAAACCCTATTTATGTTATGTGTAAAGAATGTTTTATTTTTTATGTAATTTATTTGTTATGTGTGTTTTAGGTTGATTAAATTTATTTTTTATGTAATTTATTTGGCATGTTATTTTGATTATTTTAATATATATTTTTAATTTTTATGTAGGTAAAAGATGAGACCATTGATATGGAATTTGTGAGTGGGACCATTGAGTTAGAATTTACGAGATAAATCAGAATAATAGTTTACATATTGTAATTTTTAAGATTTTATAATTGAGAATAAGTGTTTATGTTTTTAAATTTTATTTTAAATTTTTTATAAATATTATAAATGAAATTTCTTTTAAATCTTTCGATGCAAAAAAATATTTTTTGACAATAATTAAGTTGGCATGATATTATATATATATATATATATTATATTTTAAACCAATACAATTTACTTATTATCATTTTAAAATAATAATAAAAATATTCGTATTTATTATGTTGAGATAGTTTATGTTATGTTTATATTATTTTTTTATTGGCATGTTATTTTTATTATTTTAATATAAATTTTTGTTTTTAATGTAGGTAAAAGATTAAACCATTGAGATGTGATTTGTGAATGAGACCATTGAGTTGGAGTTTGAGTTGGAATTTAAAAGATATATTTATTTTGTTATTGTAGTATATCAAAAATATGATGAGAACAAAACTGTTTGATATTTTTGTAATTAAAAGCTATATATAAAATTTAGGTATTTTGATAAATATTTAAAATGCATCAAACTTAGAAATTAATTACCGAAATTTGTTTTGAAATTGCAAGTATCGCAATGGGTTCATTGATTAAGAACGATGATCACATATCAAACACAGTTAATAATATGATAATATATTGTTATTTGTTAATCATGGGTTCCCTTAAAAAAGGTTCTACATCATTTACGGAAATAAATTATGTTATAATAACTATTTCTGTAATTTAATAGTGTCAGGGCCCATACCGCGTATTAAGGGGTCGGATGAATGGTTTAGGATATCCCCCGGATGAACGACTAATGCCATACTTAGAGTTAGCTGGATTCGAGTCAGCAGCATTGATCCAGACGTTTGATTTGCTGTACGATTTAATATCCACATTGGTTGAGCGTTGGCGCCCAGATACCTACACTTTTCATTTTCCATGTGGGGAGTGCACTGTCACTCTAGAGGATGTTGCATTGCAACTTGGCCTCCCAATTGACAGAAGTGCTGTAACGAGTGTAAGTACGATAGCTGAGTTGGCTGCCCTTATTTATAGCCTACTAGGAGTCTCGCCCATTGATGCTAAGTCCAAATTTACGAGTTTGAAATTTTCATGGCTGAAAGTTAATTTTGAACATTTATCAATTAATGCCACTGAACAGGAGGTGATGTGCGTAGCTCGAGCATACATTATGCATATTATAGGGGGTGTACTGATGCCGGATACGAACAACAACAGGGTTCATTTGATGTATTTACCACTATTAATTGATTTGCAGAATGTTCGCTCATATAGTTGGGGTTCCGCAGTTTTGGCTATGTTGTATCATTAACTTTGTGTCATAGATATAGGCAGATGCCTCATATTGCTGCAGTCATGGGCTTTTTATTGGATGCCATTCTCGGCATCGGTTAGGCACCAAGCATACGTATTTCTATTGGTAAACAGGTGATAAAATTTAACTTGTTATAGCAATTAATTGACATTTTTTTTCTAATGATATTATTCTAACGATACTATTCTAACATGTAATTTGTTTTCGTACATGGAGTACCAATCTGGGTATCGAGAGCTTATACACTGTCCCGATATATCGTCTAATGATTGAACAACATGTTAGGGATGGGGTAAGCTATTCCAATATTCGTGACATGTAATTACTTTGTATATTTTACTCGAATCGTGTTAAATTTTAATCATGTTATTAAACATGCAGTTTATCAGTTTATCTGGATGCCATATTGAAGACCAGAAATTATTGCTGTTATACTCTCGTCTGCCCACATTCATTCTCACATGTGGTGCATTAACGCACCAATTATCAATTTCTAGACAGTCAAGTGGTATAACAGGGATCGAGTACTCCGGCAGTTTGGTTGCGTCCAGTATATCTCGTCTTTGCCAATGCAGTTTGGGAAGATTCACGAGATTAACAAGAGAGGAAAACATGAAAATAATTAGAGGGTTGTGCACCAGAAATATATTGTAGTGTGAGATAAAATCGGATGGCGCGGAGACCTCAGATGAATATTTCTTTCGATTTGCAACCATTGTTAGAGTACATACAATGGTACTCTAGTACGAGAAAACTATATTTACTTGGTGGGCAGTCGACTGTAGTCCCTCTGCACATGTATCGACTTGGGACATACGAGCCTGAGCGTTCGTATACACATTTCAGGGATAGTTCTTATCATTTGGAGTTGTGGGTCAATGACTATTTTTCAGGTTCGTCAGGACACAGATATCATTCTGGGTTTGATATTTTCAGTCCAGTACCACGGTAGTACAACACTTCTCTCAACCCGTATCCACCGCATTACTCCACTCCTCCTAGGTCATATCCACTGTAGTATAGAACTTCTCTCGGTTCAAGTTTATCGATGGCGTTCGGAGCATATGATTTTTCTTCCGTGTTTTGCATACCCCCACCTACGACTGAAGAGAATGTTGATTGTCGCGATCACCCACAATGTGAACATCGACCCCCGCAAAAATATACCTTAGGACCACACCATCAAACTATCAATTTTAGGGGTTACTTGCAATTTAAATATTACAAAGTTTGTACTTTTTTTATTCTAAAAAATATAAATCAAGAAAAAGACAATATTTGTATTTATTTAATTAGATTAATTACAATATTAAAACTTGGAACAAACTTTGTTGTCATAAATTAATTAATTGCAACATTATAACATTACAACATTAAAACTTGGAACAAACTTTGTAATATAAATTTTGTAATATAAATTAAATACATTGCAACATTAAAACTTGGAACAAACTTTGTAATATAAATTAGGTACGTTGGATTACATAAGCTCAATTCCTACTCGATCGTGATGATTGTCCAATATGGTAGTTTCGCTGCGGGAATTTACTCCGATTATGACCAGCTAATCTGCATAATCCACAACATTTACCATCATCTTTCTCCCTAATGTCCATTTCATTATGGATTCTGGATGATTGCAGATGACCATTCAGATTCTTACGCAACCCTTTGTATGGGACAAGCTCGAAAGTCGTTGGAGGAACATCCCACATATACAGGTCAGGTAGGACTGGGAGCTTATTCTCCCAAAAAATCAACGTACGATTGAGGGTTTACATATCATCGACAAATTGTTGAACATTGAGCGAGACTTTAGCACACGCTGCCACGACATGCATACATGGTTAATGATGTGTTTGGAACTTTCTACAATTGCACTGTCTGTTTCGAAAATCAACTCCATAGGATCTAGGTGGTATACCAAGTTGATGATCGATGGTCTCTGTAACTCGAAACGTTTCAAGACGTCGTGAATATACTTCCACATTCATCGACCTCGCCATCCGATGGTTTACAACCATTGCATCCCTGACATATTTGACAAACACGTGTCCTACCTCCATCTGGTTGACTTGTTGCTGATCCATATTGGCATCAAGGTAGCCAACCTGTAGAATGTAGCCGAGAAGATAGATGAAATTGGAAGATGTCATGTTTTCAACAACACAAAGTTGATCTCCTCCACCAAGTTTGTGGTCATATGACCATAGCGAAAGCCCTCGTCAAAACTTTGAGCCCATTGCCACGGCTCCATGGTACCCAACCACTGTAAAAAATATGTGTTCGTTTGACCCTTCATGTCACTTTCAAGTCGAGTCATTCCTTGGCGAAAAATGTGTGGCTCTAGCTCGTGTGCTGTATATGTATTAAGAAAAGATAAGTTACAATATTACCCTAAAACATTAAAATTTATATTGAAAAGATAAGATTATCATTTATCCATTCTCACAACTTGTCTTCGTCAGTTTGCATTCTTATAATCTCAATGGAAGTTAGTCGCAATGTGCTGAATGCAGTAAACGGATCTCCATGGCACGCTAAAACGCTTAATGGCGGTAATTAATCATTTCTCTTTATTGGAGATAATGCAAATATTATCATTGCTAATAACATACCTCCACAGGTTGGTAAGGAAGAATTCCCACGATTCCATGTTCTCTTTATCTACAATGGCAAATGCTATTTGGAGCATGTTCTTGTTCCCGTCTTGAGCAGCTGCAAGAAGTAGGATCTGTGTATATTTTCCATATAGTCAAGTCTCGTTTACTTGCACAAACGGCTTATAGTGGGGAAATGCGCGCACATATGGATCAAATGTCCAGAATATTCGATGGAAAATTCTTTTCCCCGGTTGTAGTTGGTCATTTTAGCCGTAACAAGGTCGTGTCTGTAACTCAATGACAGTCCCCTGTACGTACTCCTGCAAAGCGGCTATCCATCCATGTAGCTCATTGTACGGCGCATCAAAATCCTCGTACAATTGCTCTATTTCCATCTGTTTAGCTATCCACGCCTTTCAGTATGATACTCGATACTAGAATCGTGCTTGCATTTCGACAATCAGTACTGAAACTTTAATGATCGGCATTTCCTTCACAATTGGCATAATATACGTACAAATAGTTTTGGAATCAAGTTTTCGATTATCTTCTGTCATACGTGTTAATGGGCATGTGTGAGGCCCAATAAATTTTTGTATCTCCTACATCTGCGACTTTTGAATAAATGCAACTCGTACTCGCCAATTGTAGCCTTCCATCGACTTCCAACACTCCTTAATATATAATGTCGGTTTAGACACTGCAACTTTGTAGTCCACTGATATATTCATGCTATACTGCTTAATAGCAAATACGCATTCTTCCTTACTTTCGAATCTCTGGCCTACGAACAACTCCTCAGGATTGGAATCTACGACCAGCCAATGAGTAGGTAGTATTTCAGGGTACTTCAGGAACTCGGCTACGTGCGCCGTGTCGGGGTCTATGAGCGACATGTTTGGCCCAGGATTATTGTGTATCACAATATGTCGAATCTAGTTCCCAACTGAAGACACGTTAATGTTTCCATTGTCATTCACGTATTCGTTGTCAATATCATTGGGGACCTCGTCCACATCAGAATTACTATCACTATCGACCTCGTGATTATAAGGATCACTACTATCGTATCCATCATCACCAACCACATCAATATCGGGTGCAACATTAAGATCGATATTGATCCCGCATATAGTCGATTTACTATCAACGTATGATACTGGAGCCACCATACAAGGTTCTTGAGCTCCGTGTTCTTCACCTAATGCAGTGAGATCTTTAGTTGGCTCCACACCAACTAACTCAACAAATAACTGAATCGGTGTATTTTGGTCATTTCGATTCCCACAATAAATAGCGATCATTGTCTCCACATCTTCATCATCTACAAGTTCTATTTCGGTAAATTTGATGGGATCTGTCGAAACTGGAAACTTGTAGAAAAGTTTCAAGATCTTTTTCCCACAACGTCTAACAATTTTTGCGCTAATCATTTCCTTCATATCATCGAACGAGACATTTCTATTAAATCTTATTGCTATTTGTTGGCAAGATTCAAATATACATCCAACGATTGTTGTCAAGATTATTCTATCAAAATAAACGCATATGAAAAACTGATTATCCATCTTCAATACTCAATCTGTTAAAAAATAAACAAAAATTCTCAAAATAATTTCGAACAACATAAAAATACTTATATAAAAAAATTAATGAATAAAAAGAGACCAAAATTATATCAATATGCAATTTTTTCATTCATAAGCTTAGAATTTTTCAGTTCTCATTTTGTACATGAACAACATTTATCTTTATATTTAACCACTTAAATTCAATTCTACATTTTCTTCCATCTTCGATCCTGTATCTTCCTCTGGGAAATTCTTTATATTAAATTTTGAATTCTCTTTAAATTTATATTCTACAATCCAATTTGGAAATTCCTCAAGATCTTCTTCCTCTTCAATCTTTATAACAGGTATTGAATTTAGAAATTCTCTTGGTAATTTCCTAACAACTAATTTATCCATCCAAGGTATGTCAAACACATTTTGCTTACCAGTCAACTTTTGTGACACTTTATCTCGCTATTTTCCTTACTACATAAGAGATTATAAACTTCACGAAGTATATAACTAGATTTCAATAGGTTCGTGGTACCAATGTTTTCCAAAGTTGGTCTAAAATGATTTGATGCTTCCATTCTATTAATATACCTCTAAGGGTTACGTATTGCACTTTATTCTTTCTAATCAGTTCATGACCCTTTCATAACACTTATTGCATCTTTTGATTTATGGTAATAAGGTGTTAAACGATGTCTTCTTCTGGTTTCATTCTATAATCTTGCAATTCTCTCATCATCTTATCAATGTTCTCCTTTTGTGCTGAAGTTATTATCTCATCAGGAAATATAAAATTTATTGTCATTTCTAACAATATCTATGACAGAAATATTTTCAGTATTTATCTATTTTTTTCTATTGTTATCACTGGCTAACAATTACTTTATAATAGTTACTAACATAAAACTTTCAAATATAGTAAAAAATTTAAAACATAACATTCATACAAATCACAATAAATCTTAAACAAATAATTAATCTAAACACAAAACTTACTAACAAATCACAATAAACATATGGTTTTAACTAATTAACAATAACACATGAAATATGTAGGTTATTAAAATTAAAAAAATTATTAATATATACAACTAATGGAGGTAATAAAGTGTGCATAATAAAATTATAATGTATAAAAATAATGAAATAAAGTTTTAGATGAATGATAAATTAAAAGTTTTACTAATGTAAGTGGCACAGGTTCAAATCTCACCGTATAATATATTTTTATTAATTTTTTTAAAGTGAAATATTCTTGAATAATATTATTTGTTTTAATTACAAAAAGGGCATTCTTGTGACTTCCTAATTGAGTTAGTGGCTTAGTTGAGGATGACATCGACTCAGCCAGGAGCTTAAATAATAAGTATAGATGTTTAATAAGATCTAGGAGTTAATTATTCCAAACATCCTTAAGCTATGACTCTTATTTTAAATTAGTCTTTAAACTTCAAATCATTCTAATTACATCTCCAAGCTATTGAGGTTATGCAAATTAGGTCCTTCAATCACTAAAATCATTAAATTAACTATTAAATGAAATGTTAGATATTATGTGACATAATTTAAAATGAAAATTTTAAGAAAAATGAAAGTTGTAAAATTAATGTTTTAAAAATATTAGTTTTGAGGTTTTCTAAGCTTTTACACAAGCTTTATTGTTCATTCTTTTTTTCCTTTTACTTTTAAAAGTTATACGATAACATTCTATTTTTCTTAAAAAATTATTTTATATTTAGTTGTATAATATTTAACATGTCATTTAACAGTTTTAATAACGAAAGGACTTGATGATATAACGTAAGGACTTGATGATATAACGTCAATAGTTTAAGGATATAATTAGAACATTTTAAAATATGAGGACCAATTTAGAATGAGGGTTGTAGTTTGAGATGTCTAGTGCAATCAACTCAAAATCTAGTATATAATTATCCATTGATGAGTAAATTAAACAAATATATATCATATGTTTCATAGAATATATGAGTTTTATGGTATACTTAAAATTTAGAATAAAAGTATATTTGATGTTTTGTGCTAGTGAGTCAAAATTTTGATATAATTGACATAAACAATTTCGTCATCAACAAAACATCCTATACAATCAAGCTTCAAAATAAAATCAAGATTAGTGATAATGATAAAAAAAAAAAACTTGTGTGCCAATGAGTTCAAATACAAAAGTATAAGCTAGGAAGATATAAGAAGCAATTTCTAACTTAATGTTACGGATTCTTAGAGATAAAAGTATGCTCCAGTAAAAAAATATTTCTAATCTGGTAAAATCGTTTATAATTTTTGAGGTTTTTCGTATTTTTGTTGCATAGTGAAGCGGATTAAGATCTCTATTCTAGCATTGCTAATATTTTTAATTGTTTTTAATTTGTTTTATTATTATTAAGTTAGGCTTGGAGAACTTTTAGGTGAAACCCTAAATTTTTTTAAAATAGGTATATAGTCTCTTTTGTAATCTTGAACCTTTTTGAATTTGTATAAAAATCAAATTGAGAGGATCTTCTCATCTCCGTCACAGACAAACTCCAACAATTTTAAATATGAAATATTGTGAATCTTAATTGCAAGATAATATTGATTCCTAATTTAATATAATCAACGAGTCAATTTTCCATTTCAACTAATAATATTGGCTCTTGATTTTCTATAAACAAATTAATAGTATATGTTATTAAAAACATGATCTTTGACAATTTAGGGATTCTATTTCCGTTTATTGCTGTTGGATTTCATGGCAATTGTGTGATGTTCACACCATTTGGTATTAGAGCTTTAGAGGTTTTTTTTTCCAAATTAAGATAACCTATTCTTGTAATTTTTGTGTTCTTTATTTTTGTGTTAATTGCATTTTTTATTTATGAACTTGTTTGATTTTGTTTGTGTTGTTATGTCTTAATGTTCTTTACTTTTATTCTTGTGTTCATTGTTGTTATTCATTTTAGCATTGACATTTTGCTTTTTTTATTTTTTAAAGTTTATTTAAGTGTATTTGAATCTCTTCGTGAGTCCTTATTCATTTTTTTCTTATTTTAGTGTTTTGATTTTTGTTTAGACAAAAAAAAAACCATCATGTAAAAAATTCATGTAAAAGAAAGAAAAGAGAAGGAAAAAAAGCGTGGTAGGATTGGAACCAAAATTGCTTGGGAGTTTGTTATTTTTATAGATTTACATCATATCGCAACAAAGTAGTAAAGATGAAAAATGATCATTCCTTATTGTAGTCTATCCTACAACAATGTGAACGTTTGATTGAAAATAATGAAGATACTAAAAAAAAAGTAATCAATGCCTTAATAGTTTGTAAAATAATGTGTACCATTTAAGCGATCTCATAAGTGTGAGTGTGCTGTCCAATGTTATCAACAATATTTCTATTATAACGCCCCAAAAATTTAGGATCTTTATTTTTGAATTATCTAACATGAATTACATGTTTGCTTTATTGGCTAAGTGATTTGAGTGGGTTGGGAGTGTTTGAGAAGCCTGGGTTCAAGTCTTGGCTTTTGCGAAATTTTTAATGCTGCTCTTAAATGAATCTGGACACTGTCATATAGGCCTTATAAATAACAGTGTTGGTTTTATGACACAAAGAGAGCGTGTGGTCCCTTATAAATAACAGTGTTGGTTTTATGACACAAAGAGAGCGTGTGGTCTTGTGGCAAGGTGGCGTGTTGCTTCTGCTAGGGGACTTAAGTTCAAGTCTTGGGTTGTGCAATAGAGTAATTATTTTGCTGTGTGAGCTAGGTAGGTAGTGGAGTTGGACTGAGACTTTGAGGTTGAATTGGTCATAAGAGTTTGTATAGAGTCTGAATAGGATGTTGGAGTGTTTTGTGGAGAGAATCAGGGAGATATATTAGGAGAAGATCAAGGATTTTGAGGGTATAGATGTAGTAGTGCAGAATTGGGTTTCTAGCTCCTCAGAATTTTGGCTGTAACTTCTTTTGGGGGAGTATTCCTTGTTTCGGTTTCTTTTTTGGACACTTTTCTTTTGCATTTTTCTCTCTGGCTGAATATTCTTGGTTCGTAACAACGTAAATCACACTTTGGTCAATTGCTGGTAAGCTGAGTGCTTTTTTGTACCTTTCGGGTTTGTGGTTTCTGTTCTCGAGTAACCAAGTCTCTTTCCTCAATCTCTTTATTTTGGTAGGCCAAATACACCTTTTCTCTCCCTCACTATTCTATCTTTCGGTTTTCCTTTTTAGCCGAACCTCTCTTTTCTCTCTTCTCTGTGTTTTTTTTCATTCTTCCCTCTTTGTTCCCTTTTTGTTGGTAAACCGATTGCTCACTGCCTCTTTTCCTCCTCATCTTTTCATCTTGTTGTGGCTTGATGACTGTGGTAGGTACATTCGACTCTTGCTTGTTGTTCATTAATCTTTTCATGTTACCTCTGCTTAAAGCCGAATGCTCCTCCCTTCTCTTATTCCCTTATGGCCGATTCTTGTCCTCTTCTTTTAGGTGTGCTATTCTTTTGAGTATCAGATTTCCTCGAGAAGTGAAGGCATTTTTGGGTGACATGTAGCTGACGAAATCGTTTTCTTTTCACTCGACTTAGGGTAAGTATGTGGGCTAACAGTTGGGGTGTTGGTCGAAGACCCTATCTTTGGTTTTGATTTTTATGTAGGCAATAGGTATCGATTCAAGTCTTTGGTTTATACGATTGTTGTTAATGGGTTACCTAGATAACGCAACTTTTGGGAAAAAGAAGGTGTGGCCAACCTACGATTAATATTATTGACGGGTTAAACTGTATTCGTGGATAAAGGCAAGTGTTGATGTTGTTCTTTTTGGGATTAAGTATTAGTATGTGGGTGTTAACTTTAGTGCTAAATGTTTAACCAAATGTCTTGATTAATGTAGGTTGGTGTTCGAAGGCTTTTTGCGAGTATTCGCAGCCAAGTGTGTAATCACACCTTCTTTCAACTACAAATCGGTAAAAACTGAAAAACTAAAAATACGAGATTTGAGGCTACACGAGCGTGTGAACGCTCGTGTGGTAAACCAAGCCCATAAATCATGGGCGTAAGACTGTAGAGGCCACCATGGGCATCCTCATAAGCTTAGGCTGTTTTGGGCCATGTTGGGTCGAAATAAGCCGTGTAGGCCAGTGGGCTTGTGGGCTTCATACGAATAAATTCTGCAATATATGGTAATTACTAGATTAGGCTATGTAGTTCACATGGCTGTGGTAACTTTTGGGCTTGATGGGCCACATGGGCGTGTAGGCCTACTTGGGATGCAAAATGGGCTTTGGGCTCATTTACACTGTTAGGACTGTTGAGGTTACACGGGTCACTCGAGGCGACTGTAGACCTTCTGATGGGTCGATAAGAGTACCTAGACCGCAAGGCAGGTAAAAAGACCGAAATACTCTTATAAGGTAAAATGACTATTTTACCCCTCAAGGGTAAAAGACTGATTTGTGTTATGATTTGACTGTTCTCTCTGAGCATGGCATTCTGCATTCACGAATGAGATTATGACATGACATACTGCATCGGGTTGGGGTATTGTTTATGGAGGAAGTATACTGTACTGTTGGCTTTTAGCCTTTATATTGATTACTGGCAGCTTTGCTGCGATACGGCTACTGGCAGCTTTGCTGCGATACTGATATTGGTGTGTCTGGCTAGGTGGGTCAACTTTGTCCTGACATGGTGTGATTGGTGGTACGGAGTGGTGTGTCTGGCTGGATTGGGGTAGGTTTCACTGTTGCATTACTGCACTGAAACTCTTACTGTAATGGGCTCAGGCTCGGACTATTACTACGTACTGTATTCTGACTGTTAGATAGGGGGTTACACACTGAGTTTCTTGTAAACTCACCCTTCTTTTTAACTATGCAGGTAATCCCTAGCTTTAGAGGATTTGGTGCTGTGAGGGACTCGGAGGTGGCCACATGACCGTAATCATGCTATGCATGATTTTACTTTTATCTGAATTTTTGTTTTGGGTTTTAATTCTGTAATAAGGCCTTTTATGGATTTAAATTTTAATTGGGCATTTGCTTGCTTACTTTTAAACTGCTAGTCTAGGGAAGACGGGTTTTCAAAGTATCGATTATTTGCAAAGACACACGATTTATCCTTTATAGTTTTGAAAAGCTTCCGTATTTAAATCATTGTAATAAAATAATGGCAATTTAATATGACTAATGTTTTGACTAGCTAATCGGTTAATAACAAGGAATTTAACATACTTATCAAACCACAATAGGATTTTAACTATTCAAAATCGACAGAGTTCATATTTTCGCAAAACAGTGCAATGTGACAAGCCAGATTCGGCCATAACATTTGGGCCAAGTTTGGGGTCTTACATCTATTATTAAAGTTATGATCATAGTCCAACTGTTTGTCCTAACCTATAGTTAGTTACTATTGTTAAACCAAGCTTTATTTGATAAAATATTTTGATATAACGAATTAAAGTATTTTTTAATATAAGTTAAAATTGACAAAATGATTTTTAAACTTGAAGCCAAAGAAATAAAACTTTGAATATTTATATTAAACTCCTAGAAAATATTGAAACAATTTTAAAATAAAGTGAAAATGATTTTAACCAAGTCAAAATGATTTTCATCAAGTTAAAATCATTTTAACATATCAAAATGATTTTCAAACAAGTCAGAATTGCTCTAGGCCAAAAAGTATCGATACCATCTGACCAAGTATCGATATTTTTGGAATTATCGATATCCTAGGAAAAATCGAGACCAAATATGTATTCTGTTTTCAGGAACCTTAAAAATTATCGACACTGTTTTACCGATATCGATACTTTCTAAAAATAATTGATACCTTTCTTAAAAACGATACCAAAATAACATTATGTTTCTTATAAACCCTACAAAGTATTGATTCAGTATCAATACCTATTTAAAAAAGTATCAATAAAATATTTATTGGTATCGATACTCGTAGTTGTAGGTGAAATAAATGCTCTGGTTTTACATCCCCAACGGCCATATTCACTACACCAATAACCTCAATAGTTGGAAAGCTATTAGAGGGTATAAATACCATCCTCCAAGATAAGCACTTTCAAGCAAAAATCATCAATCAAAGAACCTTAGAGCTTAATACTTTCACATTCTTTTTACATACACTTGTGAGTTTTATCTCTATTCACTTTCTCAAGTGCTTTTTATTGTATTTGAGCTTTATTTTGCAAACAAATTTATCTTGTAAGGATTTTTTCTTTTTTTGCTTATTTGTATCTCTTT
Organism: Gossypium arboreum; assembly: GCF_025698485.1. Lineage (NCBI taxonomy): Eukaryota > Viridiplantae > Streptophyta > Magnoliopsida > Malvales > Malvaceae > Gossypium > Gossypium arboreum. The sequence goes on along the minus strand of NC_069070.1, from coordinate 102,641,497 downwards.
GAGAGGGTTTGTAACTTAAGATTTAGGGTAGAAATCTTAAAGAGTTGTAAGGTTAAACATTTTCCTTAAAGGTTGAACAAATTAGTGAGTTTAGGAAAATCCTTAGTGGTGAAAAGCTAAGGTAGTGGAGTAGGAAATTGGGGTTGAACCACTCTAAATTCTTTGTGTTCATTGTTTCATTTTTGTCTGTACTTTCACCACAATTTTTGAAGGCCAATTCACCCCCTCTTGGCATTTTTAGTTTGTTCCATCGAGCTAACAATTGGTATCAGAGTTAGAACTTTAGAGATGATTTTACAACCAAGAGAGAAGATCCTTAAGATATCCAAGATAGAAGCCACAAGTAAAGAAATTTACTTCATGACATTAGAGCAAAATTCCACCATATTGGGCGAAGGGCATTCCACCATAAGTCCTTCTTTATTCAATGGCACCAACTACTCATATTGGAGAATAAGAATAAAGATATTCATCCAAGCTAACGACTATGAATTTTGGAGGATAATTACTAATGGGTCATCTATTCTAATAAAGAAGGTTGGAGGTGTTATTGTCTCAAAGGAAGAGAGTGAATGTAATGATAATGATATTAAGAAGGTACAATTATGTAACGCCCGAAAATTTAAATTTTTTATTTCATGTATGTGTGACACACGACTGTGTATCTGCTTCAGTGGTTAAGTGTTTTGGGTGTGTGTAAGAGGTCCCAAGTTCAAGCCTTTTTGATATTTTTATAAATAAAGTATTAACTTTGTGCAGAGGGCTTAAGTTTATTGTTGGTAAGTTTATATCAGAATGAGCCTGCTGGTCTGGTGGTTAAGTGGAGTATTGGAGTGTTGGGGGTCTTGTGTTCAATTCTCTGTGATGGCGTGGAGACAGTATTTTTGCTCGAATTTCAGCTAAGAGTTGTGTTGGGGCAAAATTCTGAGTAGTTGTGTTTTAGTGGGTTAATAGAGAGTGATTTTAGGAGATAATTGTGGAGAGGTTATCAGAAAATAATCTGATTATCTTTTTGTTGCAAAATAATAATAATAATAATAAAGTTTCGGTTTTCTCTCCAACTCCCCAAAACTTTTTCTAACGTTTTCTTTTTCTTCTTCTTCTTCTTTTTTCTCTCCTTTGTCGATTCTTTCTCCTAGTTGCTGCCGAAATTTCCATTATTTTTTCCCTTCCGTTTCTTTCTCTTTTTTTTTTCTAATTGATTTAGTTGTTCATTGTTGGTTGCGCATGTTCAGAGTTAATCAAGGGGCTGGTGGTTTTGAATCGACGTTGTGATTGTGTGAAGTTGTGGTTACTCAGGCGAGGTTCCAGAGGCTTAGAAGTGCGTACGCATTAGAAACGATACCATGTGTGTACCCGAAACGTAGAAAACAGGATTTGGCGAAAAGCCAAAATTATTTGCTGTTGAGAAACAAGAGAAATAAGGGAAAATGATGCGAAAAAAATTGTAGAGAAAGGAGATAAGGGTGTTATAAACTTTGAAATCAACATTTTGTACTAAAATAGTTATGGATAACAACAGTAGTCTAAATTTGAAAAATCATCAAAAATAGTGGAAATTGAGTTAAAGATTAAATAAAATATGAAATTAAATTTTATTGAGTCTAGTTTTTCCTGGAAGAAACAGTGTGAGCAATGGAATTGTAAATTATGAGATATAATAAATTTTGTGAGACAACATCAAAATGATTTCGGGTTCCCCTGTTCTGAATTTGGAAAATCCTCAAAAATTGTAAAAAAATAACTACGGGCTTAAATTTATATGTTTAAATCCTTAATGAGTCTATTTTCAATAGAAATAAACAGAAACATTATCCAAATTCTGTACTAAGAGATAAATAATTTTTAGTAAGAAAATGTTGAAGCTGTCAAACAGTAGAATAGGGATAAATTTGAAGATTTTACTGTACTATTTGATAGATTATAAATTTTGAAAATTTTATGTAGAAAGGTATTTGAGTCTAGTTTCAAAAACATCAAGCGGATCTTAATTTTAGGAATTCTTTAGCTCAAGATATAAATTGTAACATTCCGAAATAGGGCCTAAACGGAACAGTGGTTGCGAAACCACAAATTTAGGGTAAAATATATATATATATATATATATATATATATATATATTATTTTGAGGTTCATGGTATGATTACATGATTGTGTGAAAATTTCGTGATAAAATTCTATGCATAAAGTGCTTAAATTGAGGTTAGGGACTAAATCGAATAATTTGCAAAACTTGCATTCTAGAAGTTTTTAGTATGAAATTATTTTGGAATATTAATTAGGAGATCTTAAATGGTAATTTGACCAATTTTAAGTTCATGGACAAAATTAGGACATGGAAGGAATTTTTGAAAGTTTAGTAAGGAGGGGCATTTTGGTCATTTGGTTATTAACATTAATAAAAAGGTGAAATCATCTTCTTCAAGTTACCAGCAGAACCTTACCTCTCTCCATAGCTGGGGTTTATTCAACTTTCAAGCTTCATAGTAAGTGATTCCAAGCCCCGTTTTTAATGATCTTTACGTTTTTGAAGTCCCGGTAGCTCGATAAAGCTTATGCTAGCAATAATTTAAGTTAGGAATCAAATTTGGAAAAATACCCATAGGTGAAATTTGTGTATTTTGATGTTTTATGATGGAGTATGAGGTTTTAAATTATGTTAGACAACTTGTGCTACTTGGTTTTAAGTGAAAACGAGTAAAAAAGGCTTAATCGGTAAAAATACCTAATAGTCATAAGTACATGTTAGTGTGTGAATTTGATGTTGCCATAGAAGGGAAAAATGATCAGCATGTCATAAAACATAAGAAAATAGGATGAAGTTTAATTTACGAGCCTTGGGGCAAAAGTGCAAATATGTGAAAATTTAGGGGCAAAAATGTAATTTTTCCAAAGTTTGAGTAAAGGGTTGTTTTGATAAATGTTGATATTAAATAAGCTAAATTTGCTATTATAGATCAAGAAGAGCGAAATTGAGAGTAGATCGGGAAAAGAAAAGTAAAGGACTAAATTGTAAAGTTTAGTCACATTTTGTATCGAGGTAAGTTTACAAGAAATAAATGCAATATTCTTTTATTTTACATTATTATTGTCAATTTCAGCATTTATATATTTATATTATGAAAATATTTAAAGTCGAATTTAAGGTGAAGTGACAGAGGAAAAGTGTTAGAAAGCCCGGTTGAACCCTAGGAATGTTAGGATATTAGGGTTGACAGATGAAACGAAATGAGCCATGTAAGTCCATATTAGAAATATGGCTTTGGAGACAGGATTGAGCCATGTAAGTCCATATTATATATGGCATTGGAGAGGAATAATTCATGTAAGTCCATGTCAAAGACATGGCATTGGCGAGATATTGATAGACAGAAGCGACCCTAGTATCCTTAGTATTCCGAGTGGTTCAACGGGTCAGGATACGAGTTAAATTACAGTGAATTAACAGCAAAGGAAAAGTAGATTATACTTATGAAAAAGGAAAGGTCAGGTAAGAAAGAAGGTAAGGGAATAAAGAAGAAGATAGAAATTGAGAAGTAAAGAAATTTATGATGTTAGATGATATTATGCATAATTATCCATTATGTTGAATGTTGTGATTTATTTGCTTGTAAGCTTACTAAGCCTAGTGCTTAATCTCTTTATTTTCTTCTTCTTATAGTACTTATCTAGCCACTCGGGATCGAAGGAAACGTCGGAGGCCGATCACACTATCAAAGAAATAACTTCGGTATAATTAGACGTTTTGTTTTGTGTATGGAATGTATAGAAACTTAGCCACTTTTGGTATAATATGAACAATGAATGATGTGTAAATACTTGCTAGTGATTAGCTAATAAAATGGCCGATGATATGCATGTTTATTAATATGTATGATTGAATGGTGATTATCACATGAAAATTATGAAAAATGTGAAAGTAACCTAAAAACAGATTCAAGTAACAGCAATGACGTAACTTTGAAAAATCACTAAAAATTTTATAAACATAGTTTGAAGATGAATAATATATGAAATTAAAGCTTATTATGTCTATTTTCTTATGGAATAAGAAAAATAGGTAAAGGTATTATATTTCATGATATATCTGAGTTTTAGTGAAATAGGGTCAGAGCAATTTCTGGAACCCCTGTTTCAACTTTGGAAATTCACCATAAATTTTACAAAACTAATTAGAAGGTATACTTTATATGGTTATAATCCTTGTTGAGTCTAGTTTTAAGAGAAACAAACGGCTTAGTGATATGAATTTTGTACAGGAAGAAACATGGTTCGTAGTAACAAGAGGTTAGTGCAGTCGAGTTTTGAAACAGGGAAACTTTAACTAATAAACTGTACTAATTGGCCAAGTCAAAATCTATGAAAAAATTAGTAGATAGATATATGAGTCTAGTTTCAGGAAAAATTTACGGATCTTAATTTCGAGTTTCGAACTCAAGATATGAATTTTAGGCGACTCTGACGCAGAATGGCAGCACATTCCGAAATGCTTAAATAAACAATTTAAACCTATTTAAGGGATAGAATAAGTTTAGTAATGCCTCGTGCTCGATTCTGGAAACAGTCTCGGGTAAGGAGTGTTACATAAATAATTTAGTGACAATGACTAAAGTAGATAGCTTCGAATGAACATATAAGTAAATAGTGAAAACATATATGAATATTTAGTTAGCATGGGTTAAATTAAAAATGGACCACATGGCCAAGGCTAATTTGGACTGAGTGGGCCACACGGGCAGATCACATTGTCGTATGAGCCCATTTTTACTGAAATGTTTCTAAGGTTGCATGGGTCGCCCAAGTCAACTCTGAACCTACTGTAAGGTCGGTAAACACTACTTAGACCCCTAAATATGTGAAATTGACTGAATGATATTTGTACTGAGCATGTTAATATCTGAACTGAATTTATGTACTAAAATTGCATAATAGCATATCATCCATTGTATGTTGCATTGCATTGGGTTGGGGGTTGTTATTCGGTGGAAGTGTACTGAAAGGCTTTAAGCCTAATTTACTAGTAGCTCAGTTGCAAACTACTGTTTTGTACCGCATTTGGTACTACTTGGAGTGTAAGGATGGTTGGGTTGATTATATCCCCATATGGAATGTAGGGTTGGAAGAAGATGGTGTGTAGAGGCTGGTTGGGTAGGATTTTGCTACTGCATGACTGTTACTGCTACTGATACTGTGATGGGCTAAGGCCCAAACTATCACTGATACTGAAAAGGGCTTAGGCCCAAGACTGTTCAACTGTGCACTGTGAATACTAATTGTTTGTTTGTTTCTGCGGGATTACACACTGATTTTACGTAAACTCACCCTTTTTGTTTAATGTGCACAGGTAATCCCCAGACTTAGACGGATCAGTGCGACGGAGGACTCAGCGGTGACCACAATAATTTTTGGACTTAATGGTTTTCAATTTACAATTTATAATTTGATTATTATTGATTATTTGGGTTGTAATTTAAGGACCTTCTGGGATTTTGGTTTTTATTTATTTATTTTACTTTATGGATTTATACCTGCTAGTTGTAGGAAATTCGGTTTTCAAAAAGTTAAAGTATTTTCTAAATGCATGATCACTTAGACTGTTTTACTAAAGCTTCCACAATGAGGGATGTTTCAAAACAAATGTTTTAAATGAATAAAGACGACTTCCTAAGTTCTGAAAAAGATTTACTAAAGATAATAACATGAAATGTTTTCATCGTAACAATGAGGTTTCAAAAAAACTATCGTGTGACATTGTCAGATACGGCCATAACGTCTAGGCCAAATTTAGGGTGCTACGAATTAAATGCAAAAGCTATGCACACTTTATTTTGTGCACTTGGTTCAAATGAGTACAATAAAGTCTCATTGTGTGACAATGCAAAAGAAATATGAGACAAGCTTGAAGTCACCCATGAACGGATAAGTAGAGTCAAGGAGTCCAAGATAAGTCTTCTCATCCTTTATTATGAGTTGTTTAAGGAAAAACTTGAAAAATGAAACAAAGAGATGTTCGATCGCTTCACCCAAATCGTCAATGGTCTCAAAACCCTTAGGAAGACCTATCCCAACAAGGAGATGGTGAATAAGATGTTAAATAGTCTCTCAATTTCTTAGGAAGCTAAAGTGATGGCAATAGAAGAATCAAAGGATCTTAACTCACTCTCCCTTGATAAGCTCATCGGTTCCTTGTTGACATATGAAATGAAGATCAACCATAATGCATAAGAAATCAAATAAGCTCTAAATAAAGTAGGAGTTGCCTTCAAATCAACAACTTGTGAGAAGGATGAAGATTATAGTAATTATGATGATGATGTAGAGATAACAATGTTTGTAAGAAAATTCAAGAGGTTCATGAGGTCCAATAAAAGAAAAAAATTATTGAATCAACCAAGGAAAAAGATCCCGTCATTTGTGTAACACCCCAAACCCGGCTTAGACATTATGGCCGAATCTGGAGGTGCCACATAAAATATGTTGAAAATCGTTGTCATTCAATTAAAAAAAAACCCTTTCCAATTCTTTTAGCCTTTATCATTATTATTAATTTCAAAGCTCTCTTTTATTTAATCATTTGGAGATAAAATGTATTTGTAGTGGAAGCTTGTAAAATCATTGTGTTTAGAAAACCGTTCAAGTTATAAGTAATTGAAATCAAAACCCCCAAACCAAAGCCAAACAGTTTAAAATAGTCCAGAGAGTCTTAGAAAAATACAACTCTCAAATCTTAACGCCAAACTATAATAAAAACGAAAACCAATAAAACACTTTTGGCGGGTGGTCACCCTCGAGCCCTTCGCTGCACCAATCCGCCTAACACTGTGGGTTACCTGTACAGACAAATAGAAAAAGGGTGATTTTACATAAACTCAGTGTGTAACCCAGTAGAGTTAAACATGTACACATACAGAATATCACAAATTAGACAGTTTCACAATTAGGCTTGAGCTGATGTCAGACACAGACACAGCTACAGATATGCAAAGAAGATAACAGAATCCTACCCCCATCCTTTACACACCATCTCCGACTATCCATACACACCATGTGAGGTTTTAAACACCTACCCAGACCTACACACCACGCTGTACCGATGCGGCACATATTATATATAGTTCAGCTGTGCTGCCAGATGTTAGGCATAATCTGCCTTTCAAAACACTTCCTCCAACATTTATCATCCCACCCAAATTACAGTAACAGAACATGCATATAGAATTAACTGATATGTTGTGGTTAACATATGTTCATAAACAAATAATAGATAATCAAACATAGGCATGTTCATAATAGTACTTCATTCTAACAGAACACATAAATTTAGGGTTTAGTAAGCCCTTATCGACCTTACAGTAGGTCCACAATCGATTAGGACAACCTGTGCGACCCTACGAAAAATCTCAGTACAATAGCCCAATATGCCCATGTGGGTTGCCCGTATGGCCGACACGCCCAGATTGGCCTAACCCGTATGGATTACACGGCCTGACCTAGTTATCATACACCTGTGTGGGCCTACACGGCCGTGTGGCCGACACGCCCAATTCGGTCTAGCCCGTGTGGCCCATACGACTATACTCCAGCCATCACACGACTGTGTCTTGCACACCGCCTGTCCTTTGTCGATCACATGATCGTGCCATCGCACAAGGCTTACCACACGGCCTACCACACGGCCATGTGGCGTCGACAGTGAGGTTTTTCGGCTTTCTTCGAACATTATTTTTTAGTGTTTCAGGTACACACCTGGTTAGTTTTCATAGCTAACGTAATCCCGAGACCTCCAAAACCTAGAAATTAACATTCCAGAGCTCAAATTAATAACACTGACGAAAATCACAACCGAACTTAATTTGCAATCGAAGAACCAATGCGCGCAAAAACTTACTATTATTGAACTGAACCCCAAACACTTTAATTGTTGCAAGAACCCTAGCCAAATCTTGCTCTTCACCTAAATTGAAAGTAACAAAACAAACTCTTCATCAATCACTAAATCGAATAACATTAAGACTTAACAAAAACAAGGCTTACAGAACGAACACAGCCCAGCGTTGCACAAAAAGAACGATACAAATTCAGAAAGAAAATTGAGAAGAAAAGAAGTGGAAAAAGGGGAGACAGAATTTTGGCAATGAAGAGAAGAGAAAGAACATCAGTTTTTTTTAAAAACAATTTTGAAAAAGAATAAACCCGAATTATCCCCAAATCCCCTAATTCACTCCACTACCCCACTACTGATAACTTCCTCAAAATCTTGTTTGACCAAAACTCTCTCGATCAAATAAGCAAAAATAAACTCCCACACTCACGCAGGGATTTGAACACAGAACCTCTACACAACACACAGACTCTTTTACCATTCAAACCAGTAGGCTCATTCTGATATGGTTCTTCAATAATTTAATATAAGCCCATTGAACAGAGATAGTACTTTATTTTAAAAATAACAAAATTTGCTAAAGCAAAGGCTTGAACTCAATACCTCTCAAACATTCCCAGAATACTTAACCACTGAAGCAGACAAATATTTGTGTCAAAATTTTACAGAAATAGACATAAGAAATTTGGGGCGTTATGAGTTAAAGAAACCATGACACATCAAGTTTGATTGTTCTCAATGAAAGAATAAGGGGTTTAATAAATAAAAACACAAGGCTAATGTTGCTATTTGGAATGATGAGGACTCATCTGATGAAGAAACTCAAGAAGTATCCAACTTGTATATCATGGCCATCGATGATTCTAAGGTAACTTCTAGCTCATCTATTTCAAATTCTTATTCTTTTGATGAGTTGCAAGTTGCTTATGATGAATTGGGTTTGGAATTTGAAGTCATGAATTCAAAACATAAGAAATATATTTTAAATTTGAAAAATGAAAATGACTTGCTTTCCAAAACCAATCATGAACTTGAAGAGAAAGTAGACAAGATGCAAGGAATAATTAATGAGCTTGAGAAGAAGAATTTAGAATAGCATAATTTATTTTCTAAAGTTCATGATGGTCATGAAAAGCAACTTGAGTTGCTTAAGAGTGAAAAAGCTCGCTGTAACAAAGTTTTAGAAAAAGGAGAAAATCCAAAACAAAATTTTGTTAAAAATAGTTTTAATTTCTATAAGCATAGAGGTTCCTAAAACTTTTACAATAGAAAAATCATTAAAAGTATATGAGTCCCTAAAGGACTCATAACTTCACAATATAAGAACTTGATTTCAAAATGGATACCTAAAGGGACTAGAATTATAAGAATTAATGCTTACGACCCAAAAGAATTTGCGTAGCAAAAATCAAACTTTGAGGTGGATTATTCAAGGAAAAACTTATGGTACCTCAATAGTGGTTGCTCAAGACACATGATTGGTGACAAGAGTCACTTTATCAATTTGAAGCAAAAAAAGTGGAAGAGAAGTTACGTTTGGTGACAAATTTACAAAACAAGTTGAAGGAATAAGCTCTATTGGTAAAAGCTTTTCAATTATTATTGAGAATGTCTTATATGTCAACGGTCTTAAGCATAATCTTCTAAGTATTAATCAATTATATGATAAAGGTTTCAATGTCATATTTGAGTCTAAAGGTTGTAAAGTTATTGACATTGCCTCTAATAAGATTGTACTTGTAGGACATAGGATAGAATATATATATATTGTGTATTTAGATGATATGCATAACTCTAACTTATGCCTTGTTGCTAAAAATGAGAAGAACTATTTGTTATGACATAGAAACTACGACATGCTAGCATGAGCATACTGTATAAATGAGTTAAAAATGACTTAGTAAGAGGTTTGACAAAAATTGATTTTGAATTGGATTAAGTTTGTGATGCATGTGTTAAGGGTAAGCATAAATGTAACACCCCACACCTGAGTCCTACATCGAGACAGGATACGAGGCGTTACCACACTTAAACAGGTTCATTCCAACTTTTTCGAATCATCAAGACTTGATAAATTTTAAAACTTTATACAAACTCCTTAACATTTGCCTACGAGACCTCAAACGTCTATTGGAAACCATTCAAGACCGGCTCAGGTCCTTAACCAACTTTAGAAAAATAACCCTTGAAACAGAGCACACGCTTGTGTGGATGGGCGACATGCCTGTGTGGTCATTAAGACATGGCCGTGCTAATGGCCCGTGTAATAAACACGACCTCAGCATCAAGAGACATGCCCGTGTCCCATGCCCATGTGAATTAAATTCTAGATTCGAACCTACAGGGGTTTTCACCTGGCCTGACAGACACTCGTGTCTAGGGCCTGTGTCCCTCACACGGCCATGGCATGCTTGTGTCCAAAAACCTTGACATTCTATTTTGACGTCAGCATCTAATAAGGGGCACACTCCCATGGCCATAGGCCGTGTCCTCCACACGGTTGAGACACACGGCCGTGTCTCTACCTATATGTTTACTACCATGCAAACTGACTTGAAAATTTTATGTGTAGGGGACACAAAGTCAGACAACACGCCCATGGGGCTGGTCGTGGGTCAGACACGGCCTAGACACATGCCCGTGTGTCTACCCGTGTAGGCAATATAAGGCTATTTACAAAGTCCTATGCCACCCTGAAACACAATTTAATACCGATCAACATATCAAAATCTAACTTAATATGATTTATCAACTAGCAACCATAGCTAAGACCTATATACATTTCATAAATTCAACCAAGCCAATAATTTCACAGTCGTAAAAGACTATCTTGCGTTCATATATTGGCTTACAATATTAGCCAATTTCATGGCCTTATACAAAATGAGTCAAATGCTAAAACAAGCCAACACCTTTGGCCCCAAAACAATGTGACACAAAAATAAAAGCAAAAGTTCCTATACATGCCATAATCAAAATGATAAAACTAGCTATGCCAAGTGCTTCAAGGATAGTGTGACTGGTTTCTCCGATGTAGGCGACGATCCTCGAACTACTTTGGCAACACTATAAGAAAATGGAAAGGAAATAGGGTAAGCATAGGAGCTTAGTAAGTACATATATGTAAATAAGTGTAATTAGAAACACATTCATCAAATAGTGGTTTATCATACTTAAAGGATATATCATTTAAATATCACTATCTTACTCTTCATTTATTCTATGCATACTTACTACATCTCATCACATACTAAGGTCTTCATTCGGGAGTTTAGTATACATACCTACAATTACCTATAAAATAACTCAAATTCATTCTCTTTATTGACATACCTCATTGGAAGTATCGCCAATCCATTCATCGAGTTACCCATTGAACACTCAGAAATACCGATGAATACTCGGATAGTTTACTCCTAAGTAGTATACAAGTAGCCAAAGCTACCTCGTACTTTGTAATACTTGCATAATTGAGCTACTCACGGGCCTTTTTACCAAGTCAGTACCCGGACCCTATAGCTCTATCATGTAATGCCCGCTCATTGAGCTACTCGCGGGTATGCATACAAAGTTAGTACCCGGACCCACATTACATATTTCGCTTATCTCATGAACTCAGACTCAACTCATGAATTCAGACCACTCAATTTCTCATGACTTACCTTTTTATATCCTATACTTTTTTCGAGGTTCAACGGGGTTTCGTATCTAACCTGACGTTGTCGCACTTGTTCATATTGTAGGTTACTCTTACCTCGCATTATTTATACTTTTATGACATCAAGTAAAATTATGATACATGGTAAAAATAAAACATTTAAAAGTAAGCTATAATGACACATTATTTACATATGTACTTACCTCGGTACACAATGATAGGAAAGAGCTTAATCCTCGTAAACTTTGTTCTTACCCCGATCAAGACCCGAATCACGCTTCTTTTGATCTATATTGATAAAATTCATTCTTTTCATCAGCATATCAATCTAGATACTCAAAATTTTATAATTGGGCAAAATGACCATTTTCCCCTAGGCTCGAAATTCAATTTTTCTCACATTTTCTCACTAATCAAGCCTAGCCGAATACTTTTATACTAAAATCAGTCCACAATTTTCATTATTTCATACATTTATCACCTATTTTTCAACTTATGCAAAATGGTCCTTAGTTAGGGTTTCCAGGAAAACTTCTTCACAAAAGTTGTTTATTACCTATCCAAGACTCATTTTATTCCATAAAAATTCAGCAAACAACCTAAATGCTCTCATGGCAAAACCCTAGACTTTCAACCATTTTGCAAAATAGTTCGCCCATTAGGAAGCGCATGCAACAGGGGTCTCAAAAGTACAAAAATATTTAAGAAAAGTCATCAAGATCACTTACTTGCAAAGGTTTAAAGTTGCTAAAATTTTGAAGCTCAAAACCCCCTCTAATGGCTGAAAATTTTGGTGGTAGGAGAAGAATGAAAAGATGAAGTCATTTTGTTTTATTTTATTCAATTAAGTTACCAAACCACTTAGACTTTTGACTTTTTGACCAACTTGTCCCCTATGGCCGGTGAACCTTCTAAAATTGGGCTAATTGTCCTTTAAAGACCTCCACATTATGATTCATGGCAAATTAACACCCTTAGCTATCAAAATGTGACTTTCGCACTTTATGCGATTTAGTCCTTTTTCGCAATTAAGCATGCAATTGCTAAAATAATTTCACCAAAATTTTCATGCACTCATATAATCATGTTATAACACATAAAATAATATCAAAAATATTTTCTCTGACCTTGGGTGAGTGGTTCCAAAACCACTGTTCTGACTAGGCCCAAAAACAGGCTGTTACAATTCTCCCCCTTAGGGATTTTCGTCCTCGAAACTCTTACTGGTAAAAAGATTTGGGTATTGGCTTTTCATGATTTCCTCGGGCTCCCATGTGGCCTCTTCAACCCTATGTCTCTACCATAACACTTTTATAAGGGGAACATTCTTATTTCTTAATTGCTTAACTTCTCGAGCTAGGATCTTAACAGGTTCCTCACCGTAAGACATATTCAATCTAATCTTTGCTTCAGTCGGAGAAATCACATGTGAAGGTCAGAGCAGTATCGGCGTAACATGGACACATGGAATACGTCGTGAATCTTTTCTAATTTTGATGGTAAGGCTAATCGATAGGCTACTAGCCCAATTTTCTCAATCACCTCATAAGTTCCGATAAAACACAGACTCAGTTTACACTTTTTACCGAATCTAAGAACCTTTCTCCACGGGGATACTTTTAGAAATACCTTATCTCCGACTTGAAACTCAATCTCTTTTCGTTTCAAATCCTCATAGGATTTCTGTCTATCGGAAGCGGCCTTTAGACAATCATGAATCACCTTAACTTTTTCTTCAGTCTCCTTGACCAAGTCGACCCCGTGAATCTGACTCTTTCTAAGCTCGGTCCAATACAAAGGCGTTTGGCACTTACACCCATACAACGCTTCGTAAGGTTCCATTTTCAAACTCGACTTATAGCTATTGTTATAAACAATTCAACCCGTGGTAGATAATTCTCCCAACTACCTTAGAACTCTAGGACACAACAACACAACATATCCTCAAGAGTTTGAATTACTCTCTCCGATTGACCATCGGTTTGTAGATGGAAAGCTGTGCTAAAATTCAATTTTGTCCCCAAAGCTTCTTGCAACTTCTTTCAAAACCTCGAAGCAAACCTCGGGCCCCTATCCAAAATATTCGAAAAGGGAACTCCATGAAGCCTCAAAATCTCAGAAATGTACAACTCGACTAGCTTATCAAGTGAGAAATCCGTTCGTACCTGATAAAGTAAGCTGACTTTGTCAGTCGATCAACTACAACCCATACGGCATCTTTCTTCCTCGGAGTTACCGGTAAAACTGTCACAAAATCCATAGTAACTCGATCCCACTTTCACTCGGAAACCATGATAGGCTGAAGTAAACTCGAAGGTACTTGGTGCTTTACCTTCACTTGTTGGCACACTGAACATTTTGATACAAGCTCCAAAATATCTCTTTTCATACCCAGCCACCAATACATTTTCTTCAAATTATTTTACACTTTCATACTTCCGGGTGTACCGACAAACAACCACCATGTGCCTCAATTAAAATTTTCTGAATTAACTCGGTATCCTTAGGAACGCAAATCCTACCCCAGAACCTCAAGCAACCATCGGAATAAATCTGAAAGTTCGACTCAACACCCGATTTACACTGAGTTCTCTTGGCTAACAATTCATTGTCACTCATCTGAACTTCAAAAATTTCTTGGAGAAACGTCGATCTAGCTTTTAACTTAGCTAGAAGCGAACCATCCTCTGACAATGCCAATTGGGTGTTCATTGCTCTTAGTGCAAATAATGATTTTCTACTTAATGCATCTGCGACCACATTCACCTTACCCGGATAGTAGTCGATAATCAATTCATTATCTTTTAATAGTTCCAACCACCTACGTTTTCTCATATTTAAATCCTTCTGAGTCATCAAGTACTTAAGACTTTTATGATTGGTGTATACATGACATATCTCTCCGAACAAATAATGTCACCAGATCTTCAAGGCAAACACTATGGCCGCCAGCTCTAGGTCATGTGTCAGATAATTCTTCTCGTGAGGTTTCAATTGTCTTGAGGCATAAGCTATAACCTTGCCTTCCTGGATAAGTACGCATCCCAAGCCATTTAGAGAAGCATCGCTATAAATCACGATATCTTTTCCAGATTCGGGTTGTACTAATACTGGAGCCTCAGTCTATAACTTCTTCAACTTCTCGAAACTTTACTGGCACTTATCCGACTATTGAAACTTAACTTATTTTTGTAATAACCTCATCATAGGAGTAGGAATCATGGAGAAATACTTTACAAATCGTCTGTAATAACCAGCCAAACCCAAAAAGCTTCTAACCTCGGTCACATTCTTTGGGGGTTTCCAGTCAACAATAGCAGAAACCTTGCTGGGATCAACCCTAATGCCATCGTTCGAGACAATCTGACCCAAAAATTTGACTTCTCGAGGCCAAAACTCACGCTTACTAAACTTGGCGTACAAATGATTATTTCTCAGAGTCTGTAGAATGATTCCCAAGTGTTCGGTATGCTCCACCTCATCTCTGGAATAGATCAGCATGTCATTGATAAATACAACGACAAACTTATCCAAGTATGGCCGAAAAATCCTATTCATTATATCCATAAACACGGTGAGAGCATTTGTTAAACCGAAAGACATAACAAGGAACTCGTAATGACCATACCTCGTCCTAAAAGCAGTCTTAGGCACATCAAATAAGTCGTCAATGCACTGCAATGGATATTTATTTGTGATTTTTATCTTATTTATCTACCGGTAATCTATGTACAGCCTCATGGATCCATCTTTCTTTTTCACAAAAAGCACCGGAGCACCCCACGGTGAGAAGCTTTGTCTCACAAAGCCTTTTTCGGTCAATTCTTGTAATTGTGACTTTAGTTCCTTCAACTCAGTCAGAGCCATTCGATACGGAGCAATTGAAATAGGCGTTTTCCCTGGCATTAGCTCTATACCAAATTCAACTTCTCTATTTGGGGGTAACCCGGGAAATTCTTCCAAAAATACGTCCGCATATTCGCATACAACTGGTACTATCTCAACCTTCAGCTCAGACTCCTTAGCATTCATTATAACAGCCAAATAAGCTTCAAAACCTTTCTTCAAACATTTTCGGGTAGACGTTGAGGATATTACAATAGGCAAATTCTCTGGTTCATCTGATTTAACCCAAAGAGTTTCACCATTTTCACATTTCAATTTAATAAACTTTTTCCTATAATTTACTACAGTATCATGAAGTGTCAACTAGTCCATACCCAAAATGACATCAAACTCATTGAATGGTAACAACATCAAATCGGCCGGAAAATAGTGACCTCTAACTATCAAAGGGCATTTCTTGCATACTTTATCGACTATCACATGCTTACCTAGAGGGTTTGACACCTTAATCATAAACTCTGTAAACTCGACAGGTATGTTCATGTTAGACACCAATTTCATGCACACATACGAATGAGTGGAGCCAGGATCAATCAAAGCAATATTAGTATTATCATAGAGAGAAAATGTACCGGTGATCACATCGGGAGAAGATGCATCTTCACGAGCGCGTATGGTGTAGGTTCTAGTCGGAGCTCTAGCTTCTGATCTCATTGTGGTGTCTCTCGTTACATTTTTGTTGCTAGTCTCAATTCCAACATTTTTCTGTGGTCTTCCTTTAGAATTTACTCCATTTTGTCTTGTACTTTGAAAATTTTCTTTCTCGTTCATCTCAGGGCAATCCTTGATAAAATGGTCTTCAGAACTACACCGAAAATAGGATCGATTGTTCAATCTACACTTGCTGGTACGTGATATTCGTGATAGGTTTTAAAGATTTATGAATGAATCGTTCTTAAGACTAACTTATTATCACGATTAAGGCAAGTGTACCTATCGAATAGTAGTATAGTTTAGCAAGACCGGATTGTCGATCCCAAAGGAACTACGAGTACTAGTATTTACTTCCTTTTTATTATCTAGCCTAAAAATTAAGAGGTTTGGTTATCTAAACTAATTACTAACTAAGAATGCACAGAAAGAAAATTTGGGAAAATACTTTTGGGAAAGTTCGATTGATTAAGACAATACCTAAGGAAAAATCCACCTAGATTTCACTTGTTATTTGACTCTGAATCAGACGATTTATTCATTTAACTTGATCCGTAGAAATCCCTATGTTATATTATTATCTCTCTTGAGACTAATAATGTCCAACCCTAGGTTGAATAATTGAAATCTCTTTCTAATTAACACCCTAGAATTACATTAACTCGATCTATGGATTCCCTTATTAGGTTTCACCCTAATCCGGCAAAATCTTATCACCCTATCTCTAGGCGTACAATCAACTCTGCTTAATTATGACAAATTTACTCTTAGACAGGGTCTATTCCTCCTCTGAATAAGAGCTTGAATCAATATCCTGCAATATCAAAAAAAGAATTAAGAACACATAATTAAGAACAAGTCAAATATTTATAATACAATTCAGATAATAATAACAAGATCCGCCTTAGGTTTCATTCCCCTTAGGTATTTAGGGGTTTTAGTTCATACTTATGAAAGAAAACATCTCAAAAGCATAAAGATAACAAAACATAAGAGCCCCCTTAGGTATTTAGGGAGATCTTCAGTCTTGATGATGAATCCGGCTTCTGAGATGGATCAATCGACTTTCCTTGAGTAATTCCTTGCTTCCTACTCTGCGTCCCCTTCTAAGTGCCTCCTTAGGTGTTTAAATAGGCTTTAGAATGCCTAAGAGCCCCCAAAATTGGCCTTTTTCGAATAGGTTATACTTGGGCTTGGCAGGGACACGCCTGTGTGACATGCCCATGTGCGACTACTCCAGCCCGTGGTCAAGGCTGTTGAATAGGCACGGGCGTGTAGTATACCCGTGTAAGTCGTGCTTCAATCCTGCCAAAGGGACACGCCCGTGTGAAAAAGTCCAGGCCGTGTTGATTTCCCACGTGGGTCCATTTTCTCCATTTTCGGCCCGTTTCTCGCTCTTTTTACTCTCCTATGCTCACCTAAGTATAAAATATGAAATTAAAGGATTAGGAGCATCGAATTCACCAATTCTAAAGAGAAACCATCCATAAATGTGCTAAGCTTGGGATAAAAGTATGTATAAATTATGGTTTATCAAATACCTTCACACTTAAGCATTTGCTTGTCCTCAAGCAAAATCCTCAACTCACAATCAAAATAAATTTTTCTCAATTTATAATCCCTATCAATAATATCTCAAAATAATCCATAAGTATTCATACATTTAAAATTCAACTAAAAGTACATCAGAGTTTCAAACATTCCAAGTTGAGCATTTTATCACGAAAACATAGGCCTTATCTAAGTGATTACCTTTGATCAAAATATCACAGAGTTTAACATCCTCACTAAAGATTTACTCAAATCACTCAAGGTGTTTAAGGACATCAATAAAGGCACTCATTAGTCAATATGAAAAGTTATTACCATAGGTTTGTTTGAAAATCAAATCTCCACCACTATACATTGAGCTGATACATTAATCAAAAAGGTTTTTTTAGAAGGTTGTAACGTGGCTTTGGTTAGGGGGTATGGTCACAAGCTGAAAGAAAAGGTTAGAATCGAGATTGAATTAAAAAATTACTAGCTAGAAAAATGACTAGTCGTCAGTTGAATACAAGTAAGCTTCTTCTCAGAATATGGAATTGACACTTAAGCTCAAAAACGACGAATTACAACTAATATATATTGAAGTACACTTTTTTTTTAAGAACAAGTCAAATACATAGAAGAGCAAAACATAGCTAAGCAATTAGTTCAGATCAAATCTTGACAAAAAAAGGGATCAAATTAGGGTATTTCAACAATAATGGGTTATGGATTAATATTGAGGGTAAATCAATTAATGGTTTGTTAGGCTCAAAGGGGTTCACTAAGGGTTAATTATGAAGGTAGGCTTTTGTGAAGTGAGCGGGTTAAAACTAAGTGCCTTTATCATCTTGACATATCAAATCAAATGGTGTGGTCTTGACATGCATAATCAAGCAAGTTCTAGAATAACAAATCAATACTGACGCACTCATAATAAAAGTGAGCATGAAAGGAGTAAAATATGTTCTAAAGGCTCAAGATCTCACAAAAATTATGGCTTTTTTATGTTCAAACTTGTGAATTTCAACTCAAGATAATACTTAAACTTAGGGAAACAACCTAAAAGTTTTTAATTCTTCAAAAATCAACTTATCATGCTTGATTCCCTAATGTCTTAAAGTTTAAATAATCAATGCATAAATGCCTATGTTTTAATTCAAGACATATAAATAAAAATCATAAATTAATTACAATTCATTCTAATAATGATATGAGAAGATCACATGAGAATAAGACAGAAATTAGGGATTTTTCTGATAAAGAAATAAATAACCCCCCACACTTAGGATGTACATTGTCCTCAATGAACAAAGATAGATATACTGATAAAAATAATCATAAGATAGGGAGAGAAGTGAAACTTTCTGAATGATGAATGAACTCCTTGAATTGGAATGATGGAGAGTAATTGGCAAAAGTAATGATAAGAGTGGAGGAGGATACTCCGGTGGTGGTAGAGGTTCATTAATCCATAAATCCTGCACCAAAAAAATATTATATCTAGTGGTAGCTATAGTCGTGGTCGAGCAGGACATGGAAGTCGTGGAGAACCTTTCCCGGTAGAGTTTTTAGTTCCTATGTGATGATGAGCTCTGGAGCTCTTTATAATTGTGATAGAATCGAAAAATTTTTAGGAAATATAAAGAAGCATAATTACTCGTAATGAAATAGTCGAAATTAAAAATTGTAAAATAATAATTATAAAACCTAGTAAAAATAAGCTTAAAGAAAAATAAAAAAGTAGTCTTAAAATAGAATAAAAGTAAAAACATAAAATAATAAATAAAAGTTTTTAAACATCTTCATCGCTAGATGGTTCGATAGGTGGGGGTGACGATGAGATGTGAATGTGTTGACAAATCTGGTGAAGTGTAGCATCAATGTGATCAAAACGCTGAAAATACTGCTGCTCAAATCGTGTAAGGTGCTCAGAGATGTCAGAATATGAAGCCGCCGCATGAACTGGACGATGAGGAGGTGGTGGCTGAGTCGATGGCTCCTCGTGACGTGGAGGGACATCATCAGTAATGTCTTCTGGGTCCTCCTCTTTTGTGGATTGGGCGAGGCAGTACTAAGGAGGGTATGTGCCACGTCGTTTCTCGATTATCCTCATACTTAGCATGCTCGAGATGCCCTGTGGGGACAACTGGCCGATGAGAGTGAGGGGGGATAATTGTGCTGCTGTGTTGAGGAGCCCAAAGTGCTGAGCCAATGGAGTCACATATGGCCCGATAGAGATGACCCCTCTCCTGTACTGCTCCGTCTGGTGGCGAATGGCGAGGGCAATAAAGTAGGCAAGGTCGATGACGTGCCCATTCACCATACTCCATAAGAAATAGGCGTCGTAGGTGGTGACGACATTGGTGCTCTGTCGTCTCCCTGTCATAGTGTGAGCCAAGATGGCGTGTAGATACCTCAAGGCTGGAGGAAGAGCCAATGCCTTAGAGCGACTAGGATCGTAGGTGGTCGAGGTAGGGACGAGGTCCCTCCAACATTTTGAGGGGGAGTAGTGGATGTGGCGGTGGAGGGTGTTGAGTTCATTTTCGTCCATGAACTCCTCCATGTATACCCCTACTGCAATCCCAAATTCGGGTAGGCTCTACTTGCGTACTAGACCACTGAGGCAGAACTAGACCGTTCTAGGATCGTTGAAGTTGGTCATGACGGTCTGAAGATGGACCGTTGAGTAGATTTCCAATGTGAACTCTAGATACATCGGCTCGACGATCTCAAAGAAAAGCCTCCACGGGTCAGTCGTCAGGAGGGCTCGGACCGCTTTAGCCAATTGAATTTGTTCGAGTGCGGCCTAGTCAATACAGCGACCCACACCTAGGGGTCGGGCCTGTAATATCTGAAATAATTCTGTCTAGGGTCCCAAGGGAACTTGGAAGAACGGGTGCCTAATCTTCGTGGTAGGATCCTAGGATGACGCTGCTCCTTTCTTCTTCTTCGAGGCGAGAACAACGGTCTTCTCACCACGTGAGGACGATTGTAACACCCCGAACCCGAGACCATTGCCGGTGTCGGACACGAGGGGTTAACAAGCCAAGTTCACATGGTTTGCCCACCAATTTGACATTTCCAGTCAGGCTGGAAGACTGCATCACCGTCGCCTTAAAAATCATATCTCGAGTTTCACAACTCGGAAACTGGTTTCGTAAATTTTCCCTGAATTTAGACTCATATATCCATCCATGGATTTATTTCTAGAATTTTTGGTCGGGCCAACTAGTACAGTTTATTAGTTAAAGTCACCCATGTTACAGGGATCGACTGCTCTGACCTTCGCGCGGTATAACTTGAATATCTCTCTGTACAGGGCTTTAATGCTGGTGGCGTTTGTTTCAAATGAAACTAGACTCAAAATTGAATCTGTACATATAAGGTATGTCACCTAATTCTTTCTGGATAATTTATAGTAAATTTTTAAAGTTGCGACAGGGAACCCAGAAACCATTCTGGCCCTGTCTCACAATAGCTTTAATATCTCTTAACCTGTAACTCCTATGACCATTTCGTTTCTTCCATAAGAAAATAGACTCATCAAGGTTCATTTACATAGCTTATTCACTATTTAATTCCATTCCTATGAATTTTGGTGATTTTTCACATTCACGCCACTGCAGCTGGCAGCATCTGTTTTAAGGTAGGTCTTACCTATTTGGTAGTCTCCATGAACCAACTAGTCTTGCCATACATAGGTTCATATATGATCATTTTAACCATGCCAATGGCTGATCATATGACCAACATTCCCATTTCCAATCCATAGCCACATCATGACACCAAATATATACATACAAACCACAATTAGTCTAAGTTCATGCTTCCTTTTCGAGCCATTTTCGCATGGCCGTACATACTTACATTACAACATATTTAACAAACAAGAGGTAGTCCTATACATGCCATCTCAAGTTCAACCAAAATTTATACCAAAATGGAGGCTTGATAGTGTGGATGACTTCGACTTCAACGATCCCGAATCCGATTGCTATCGAGCGAAATCTAGAAAACCGAGAGCCAAAGCAATGAGTAAGCATTTTTATGCTTAGTAAGTCTCAAGGAATATAATCAACTCTAATTACAGCAATACATTCACATAGTTAAATGCATCATTTCATTAATGCACATTCACATAATCATAATTACTTCACCATCCCAACTCTTATGTTCATACACAAATAACGGCTTCATTAAGGCCGATAACTCGCTCCATCATAGGAGCGGATATTCATCGCGCTCTTACTCCTAGCGCAGCAAGCACACACCGCACTTACCTTATCATTGGGAAATTTCACAAGTGCATTAGCTGAAATTTTCCAGCAAGCTCATAATTTTCAAATTACATACCTTCGAGTTTATCCGGATGTCGGTACTGCTCAATCGCCTTCGGGACATAGCCCGTTATGGTAACCCGCACCAAGGCCTACGGACTTTACCCGGATATCACGATTTGCACAAATGCCTTCGGTCTTAGCCCAGATTTAACAACTTGCACGAATGCCTTCGGTCTTAGCCCGGATATAGCTACTAGCACAATTGCCTTCGGTCTTAACCGGATATAAATTTCAGCATAATTGTCTTCGGGCTTAGCCCGGATATCATTCAATTTCTCATGCACACATACATCAATAATCATTGGACATACATATTTCATTTTCAGTTACTAAGGCTCAAACACAATTATAATCATTAGCATATTCGCCGGGACTTAGCCCGGGTGGAATTCAAATACTCATACACACATGATCAATAATCATACACATCCATGTTTCATCTTACATAATTCAAGTAAGGTCACTTCTTGAGGACTTACCTCGGATGTTGTCGAACGGCTTTTTCGGCTATTCGATCACCTTTTCCTTCCCCTTGTCCAATTGTGGCCCTCTTAGCTCTTGAGCTAATTCAAACAAATTCAATTTATTAAAACCTCATTGTGCTTGCTTATGGCCGAATATGACAAGGATTTTAAATGGTCATATGGCCACTCTTTAGCTTGAATACACAATGGTCATGCACATTTTATACTACATCAAGCAATTCAATACAATTTATTTGAGCATCAAGGAAATGCTAAGGCCTTCAATAGGCTACCCAAGGTCGAATATTCATGTACATGTTTAGGTCAATTTTGCACTTAATACCTCACAAAAACAGCATGCAATTTACTAATTAATGCTTTGCACATTGTGGCTCAAAACTTATAATATAGCATCAAGCACTTATATGTGTGCTAGGCAATTGTGCTTGCAATTTCACAAGCATTCTTCCACGCTTTCTTCTTTAAACCAATATATTCATCACTTAGTTCATAACCAAACATAATGTGCAATCATATATATGCATATATGAGCATGGCCGAATTTTCAAGGTGTCCATAGCCATCCAAAACACAAATTTTAACTAACATGCAAGAAGCATGAATCATGCTCAAGAATGCATCATGGCGAATATGACAATCATGCTCCTTTTCAATTTCAATCATGATAAAACAAAGAGAAAACTCAAAATCTTACTCAAGAGTAGACAATCCATCATTGCATGCATCATCATCAAGCTTCACACTTAGCATGCAATGGCTTTATCACCATAACAACTTTGGCCAAATACCATTTCCATGGCTTAACAAAGATTTGAGCCATGGCTAACATGCACATCAAGTTAGCAACCAAAGCATGCATGAAACTCCTAACACAACCTCATACATACCTTAATCTTGATGCAAACTTAGCCAAATCTCCTTCTAGATCTCTTCCAAACCAAGCATGAAGCAAAAATCCTCCTTCTTCCTTAGTTTTGGCTCAAAGAAAGGATGAACAAAATTTTTTCTTTCCTTCTCTACAACTCACGGCAATGGGGGATTACCACACTCACACACATTTTTTTTTTTTTTTTATCACCCATACACCTTTGTTTATTATTTCACCCTAATGCACCAACAAAACATGTTTCATGACATGTTTAGCCCATCCTCCTTGTCATGGCCGCCACCACCTATAAAGGGGAATTTGACATGCAAGTCCATTATTTTGCATGCATGCTTTAATTAGTCATCACACATTTCCCTATCATACTTTCAAAGTTCATTACTAAGTCCTTTCTTGTGGAATTCACCCTTATAACACTAAATCAATCATCATAAAATGTCATACATGAGCACACATATTATAGGCATCAAAATAAATTTTAATTATTTTTATGCCTCGGTTTTGTGGTCCCGAGACCACCTTCCGACTAGGGTCAATTTTGGGCTGTCACAACGATATTGTACCTGCATTGAAAAATCGAAGTTCAACCAATATGCCCCAAGAATAGTATGGAAAATCAAGACTAAATATGAATATTTCATGAGATTTACTTACTGGGTAGAACAACAAAGTCTACTGGGTATATAAATTTATCGATCTTAACAAGAACATCTTCAATGATACCCCTAGGAAATCTAACGGATTTATCAACCAATTGAATGCTCATCCTAGTTTGTTTGGGTTTCCCAAGACCTAGCTGTTTAAACATTTTAAAAGACATAACATTAATGCTTGCCCCTAGGTCAGCCGATGCATTATGAACATCTAATCTACCAATTAAACAAGGAATTGTAAAACTCCCTAGATCTTTCAATTTGTTGGGTAGCTTATTCTATAGAATGGCTGAGCAAACTGCATTCAACTCCACATACGACGCCTCATCCAACTTTCGTTTATTTGTGAAAAGCTCCTTTAAGAATTTGACTGCGTTTGGAATCTGCGAAAGAGCTTCAATAAACGATAAGTTAATATGTAATTTTTTAATAATTTAAGGAATTTATCAAATTGTTCTTCTATGCGGTCTTTCCTTGTCTTGTTTGGGTATGACACACGAGGTTTGTATTCTTTACTTACCAGTTTCTGGTTATTGTTGTCCACCTCACCCTTACCTTTACTTACCTCAGTTTCTTGCCTCGGTTCTGGTTCAGGTGCAACTAACCCTTCTGCATCTTGAATGGTAATTGCATTGATTTGCTCCTTTGGGTTAGATTTAGTATTACTCGGTAGACTACCTTGTGGTCATTCAGAAATCAGTTTGGCAAGTTGGCCTATCTGAGTTTCGAGCTCTTAGATTGATGCTTGTTGATTCTTAAGGGCTGTCTCGGTATTCTGGAAACGAGTTTTTGACACCGAGATGAATTTTGTTAACATCTTTTCAAGATTCAGCTTCTTTTCCTGCTGGTAGGGTGGTTGTTGAAAACCCAGAGGATGTTGTGGCCTTTGATTTCCTTGACCGCCCCACGAGAAATTGGGATGGTTCCTCCAACCTATATTATAAGTGTTACTATATGGGTTATTTTAGGGTCTAGAGTTATTGTTACCCATATATTGGACTTGTTCCTCCTCGATGCTAGGGTTGAAGGGTTGATATTCTATACATGCTCCTCCTCCATTCGAATCGCACCTCATCACTGGATGTACCTGAGTAGAACCACACAAACTGTCAATCCTTTTATTTAAGAGTTTTACTTGGTTAGATAACATAGTAACCATGTCGAGGTTGAAAACGCCGGCTGCTTTTGTCAACTTTGTCCTCATAACTTGACACTTATAGTTATTCAGTGACATCTCATCAATAAATTCATAAGCCGCCTCAGGTGTCTATTATTGATAGTTCCATTAGCGACTGTGTCAATCATCTACCGAGTCGAAGGGTTCAGGCCATTGTGAAACATTTGGACCTATAGCCAGAGTGGTAATCCATGGTAGGGCATCTTTGCAAAAGGTCCTTGTATCTCTCCCACACATCGTAGAGTGTTTCTAAATCCATCTACACAAAAGAGGAGATATCATTACGTAATTTGGCTGTTTTAGCCGGTGAAAAATATTTTAATAAAAATTTTTCAGTCATTTGTTCCTAAGTAGTGATTGATCATTGTGGCAGTGAGTTCAACCACTATTTAACCTTATTCTTCAAAAAAAGGGAAACAACCGAAGGTGAATGGCATCATCAGAAATGCCATTGATTTTAAAAGTGTTGCAAAACTCTAAGAAATTTGCCAGGTGAGCGTTGGGATCCTCGTTCTGTAAACCATCAAACTGAACCAACTGTTGTATCATTTGAATTGTGTTAGGTTTCAGTTCAAAATTATTTGCAGCAATAGCAGGTCTAACTATACTTGACTCAGTTCTTATTAAATTAGGTTTAGCATAATCATACATAGTGCGTGGAGCAGGATTCTGATTTACTGAAGCAGCAGCAATCGTAGGAGGTAGCGGATTTTCTTGGTTTTCAGCCATCTCCTTGTTTGTGGTTGAAGTATTGTCCTCTTGCTTGTCCCCCGTGTATCTTAGGTTTCGCCTTATTTCTCTTCAGTTTTTGTGAACTGTGCGGTAGATCTCACCGTCAAAAAGTAGTGGTCTTGACGGGTTTCTTCTGGTCATAAACTAGAAAAACCTGTTAGAAGAAAATAAATGAAGAATTAGAAAATAAAATAAAAAATAAAAATTTAAATTGTACTAAAAGTAAAATGGCTAAAGTAATAAAAATCGAGTGTTCCTAATATCCTAGTTCCCCGGCAACGGCGCCAAAAACTTGGTACGTGATATTCGTGACAAGTTTTAAAGATTTATGAATGAATCGTTCTTGAGACTAACTTATTATCACGATTAAGGCAAGTGTACCTATCGAACAGTAGTATAGTTTAGCAAGACCGGATTGTCGAACCCAAAGGAACTACGAGTACTAATATTTACTTCCTTTTTATTATCTAGCCTAAAAATTAAGAGGTTTGGTTATCTAAACTAATTACTAACTAAGAATGCACAGAAAGAAAATTTGGGAAAATACTTTTAGGAAAATTTGATTGATTAAGACAATACCTAAGGAAAAATCGACCTAGACTTCACTTGTTATTTGACTCTGAATCAGACGATTTATTCATTTGACTTGATCCGTAGAAATCCCTAAGTTATATTATTATCTCTCTTGAGACTAATAATGTCCAACCCTAGGTTGAATAATTGAAATCTCTAGCGTGCAATCAACTTCGCTTAATTATGACAAATTTACTCTTAGACAGGGTCTATTCCTCCTCTGAATAAGAGCTTAACTTGAATCAATATCCTGGAATATCAAAAAAAGAATTAAGAACATATAATTAAGAACAAGTCAAATATTTATCATACAATTCAGATAATAATAACAAGATCCGTCTTAGGTTTCATTCCCCTTAGGTATTTATGGGGTTTAGTTCATACTTATGAAAGAAAACATCTCAAAAGCATAAAGATAACAAAACATAAGAAAACCTAAAACTCCTGAAGGAACTTGAAGGGAGATCTTCAGTCTTGTTGATGAATTCGGCTACTGAGATGGATCAATCAACTTTCCTTGAGTAATTCCTAGCTTCCTACTTTGCATCCCCCTTCTAAATGCCTCTTCAGGTTTTTAAATAGGCTATAGAATGCCTAAGAGCCCCCAAAATTGGCCTTTTCTGAATAGGTTATACTTGGGCTCTGTAGGGACACGCCCGTGTGATACGCTAGTGTACAACTACTCCAGCCCGTGGTCAAGGCTGTTGAACAGGCAGGGCGTGTAGTATACCCGTGTAAGTCGTGCTTCAATCTTGTGAAAGGGACACGACCGTGTGACACGTCCGTGTGAGAAAGTCCAGGCCGTGTTGATTTCCCACGTGGGTCTATTTTCTCCATTTTTGGCCCGTTTCTCGCTCTTTTTACTCTCCTATGCTCACCTAAGTATAAAACATGAAATTAAAGGATTAGGAGCATCAAATTCACCAATTCTAAGGAGAAACCATCCATAAATGTGCTAAGCATAGGATAAAAATATGTATAAATTACGGTTTATCACTTGCCAAAATGGCTTCTACCACAATGCTGACACTCTAGTCGAGGAGACCTAACGTTACCCACACTAGCCATTGATGTAGCCCAAGATTTAGAATTTGAATCTTGCTTCATATGATCTCTATACGAGTGTCCAGCTGACACATGAGAATAGGAGTAAATGTCCCTGGATTTCTTAGACTGAGATGGAAATGACTTGCTTCAATGTCTCTTCCTTACATCTCTAGTCTCTGCCTTGATTTTCTTCTTCTCTTTAATCAATTCTTTGGCCTTGCAAGCTCGATTAACGAGCACCAAAAACTCTTTCAATTTAAGGACACCCACTGACAATCGGATATCCTCATTAAGTCCGTCTTCAAACCTTCGATACATCTTAGCCTCGGAGGACACACGCTCCTAAGCATACTTACTAAGTCAGACGAACTCCCTTTTATATTCAGTAATCGTCATGTGGCCTTGCTTCAAGTCAAGAAATTCCTTATGCTTTTGATCCATGAATCTCTCAGTAATATATTTCTTCCGGAATTCCTCTTGGAAGAATTCCCATGTGACCTTCTTGGGAGGTACCACTGAAACTAATGTTTTCCACCAGTGGTATGCCGAGTCCCTCAATAAGGATATGGCACACTTTAAGCATTCTTTAGGGGTACAAGATAATTCATCTAATACCCTGATGGTATTCTCAAGCCAAAACTCTGCCCTTTCGAGATCATCATCCTTATTTGCACGAAAATCCTCGGCTCCATGCTTTTGGATCTTGTCTACTGGGGGTCTATTTAGTCTCACAAAATCCATACCCTGTAGTGCTACAGGGACAGGTTGAGGGATAGGTGGAGGTAGATGGGGTTGAGCATTCGGGTTTGCTCAGATGAACTCCGTATACCATTCATTCTTTAGGTGGAGAAAGGCTTCTCGAGCCCATTCTCCTTCTCCCTGACTAACTGTGAGAGGCCAATTATCAGATAGCACCGCCCCTTCAGCAGGAGTCGGTGCATTGCTTTCTACATCGTCTGCCATAGTTCGATCAGGATCTATTTCTATAAGAAAACATGATAAAAAAATCAAGAGCCATCACACTATCACAATTTATTTATGACATCAATAGCTAGACTCGTACACACGCTAGGTTAGTCCAAGAATCGACTAAACTATAGCTCTGATACCACTAAATGTAAAACCCTACTCTCGAGTCCTATGCTGAGACAGGATACGAG
Organism: Gossypium arboreum; assembly: GCF_025698485.1. Lineage (NCBI taxonomy): Eukaryota > Viridiplantae > Streptophyta > Magnoliopsida > Malvales > Malvaceae > Gossypium > Gossypium arboreum. The sequence continues at coordinate 102,612,817 of NC_069070.1, read as the reverse complement.
GCGTTACCACACTTAAACACACTCATTCCAATTTTTTCGAATCATCAAGACTTGATAAATTTTAGAACTTTATACAAACTCCTTAACATTTGCTTATGAGACCTTAAACGTCTATTAGAAACCACTTGGGACCGGCTCGGGTCCTTAACCAACTTTAGAAAAATAACCCTTGAAACAAAGTATACGCCCGTGTGGATGGGCGACATGCCCGTGTGGTCATTAAGACATGGCCGTACTAATGGCCCGTGTAACACACATGGCCTAAGCATCAAGGGACACGCCAGTGTTCCATGCCCGTGTGAATTAAATTCTAAATTCAAACCTACAGGGGTTTTCGCACGGCCTGACACACACCCGTGTCTAGGGCCCGTGTCCCTTACACGGCCATGACACGCCCGTGTCCAAAAACCTTGACATTCTATTTCTGATGTTAGTATCCAATAAGAGGCTCACGCCCGTGGCCATAGGCCATGTCCTCCACATAGCTGAGACACACGGTCGTGTCTATGTTCGTGTGTTTACTACCATGCATACTGACTTAAAACTTTGACGTGCAGAGGACACACGGCCGGACAATACGCCCATGGGGCTGGCTGTGGGTCAGACACGGTGTAGACACACGCCCGTGTGTCTACCCGTGTGGACAATATAAGGCTATTTACAAAGCCCTATGCCAGCCTGAAACACAATTTAATACCAATCAACATATCAAAATCTAACTTAATATGATTTATTAATCAACAACCATAGCTAAGACCTCAATACATTTCATAAATTCAACCAAGCCAACAATTTCAGATTCGTAAATGACTATCTTGAGTTCATATATTGGCTTACAATATTAGACAATTTCATGGCCTTATACAAAATGAGTCAAATGCTAAAACAAGCTAACACCTCTGGCTTCAAAACAATATCACAAAAAAATAAAATCAAAAGTTCTTATACATGCCATAATCAAAGTGATAAAACTAGCTATACCAAGTGCTTCAAGGATAGTGTGACTGGCTTCTCTGACGTAGGGAACGATCCTCAAACTACTTTGACGACACTATGAGAAAATGGAAAGGAAATAAGGTAAGCATGGGAGCTTAGTAAGTATATATATGTAAATAAGTGTAATTAGAAACACAATCATCAAATAGTGGTTTATCATTTTTAAATGATATATCATTTTAATCTCACTATCTTACTCTTCACTTATTCTATGCATACTTACTACATCTCATCACATACTAAGGTCTTCATTCAGGTTTTTAGTATACATACCTACAATTACCTGTAAAATAACTCAAATTCATTCTCTTTATTGACATACCTCACTGGAAGTATCGCCAAACCATTCATCGAGTTACCCATTGAACACTCGAAAATACCAATGAATACTCAGATTTTTTACTCTTAAGTACTATACAAGTAGCCAAAGCTACATTGTACTTTGTAATACTTGCATAATTGAGCTACTCACAGACCTTTTTACCAAGTCAGTACCAGGACCCTATAACTCTATCATGTAATTCCCACTCATTGAGCTACTCACAGGTATGCAAAAAAAGTCAATACCCGGACCCACATTACATAGTTCGCTTATCTCATGAACTCAAACTCAACTCATGAGTTCAGACCACTCAATTTCTCATGACTTCCCTTTTTATATCTTATTATTTGATTTGTTCTGAATTACATGATAAATATTTTTTTTATCTCAATTTTGTGTTCTTATTTCATGTTTTAATGTCTCCAGGATATTTATTCATGATTGATGTGCTTATTCAGTGGAGCAAAAGTCCCTATTTAAGGATAGATCTCGCGTAATTGAGTGGAGTTGCATGCAACCCTGGAAATAGGGTGACATAAATCTACCAGATTAGAGTCAAAACTAATAGAGGAATCCATAGATCGAGTTAATACGGCGATAGGTGTTTTAATTAGAAAGAGATTTGAATTAAGCAACCTAGAGTCAGTTATTTTTACTCTCGAAAGAGATATTAATGTAATTTAGGGATTTTTACGGATCAAGTCAAATGAATAAATCGTTTAATTTAGATTTAGAATAATAAGTGAAGTCTAGGTGGATTCTTTCCTGGGAATTGTCTCTCTCATAAGTTTTCTTTGATTATTTTCCCAATTCGCTCTCTGTCACTTAGTAATTAGTTTAGTTAAAATGAGATTTTAAAATAAATCCTTCAATTTATTCGGCTAAATAATAAAAAGATAGTAATTACTAGTACTTTTAGTCCTCGTGGATACGATATTCCCGACTCACCGTAGCTATACTACCATTCGATAGGTGTGCTTGCCTTTGTCGTATTTTAGTTAGTTCGTGACGTCATCACCTATTTTAAAGAAAACTCCAAATGAACTTTTCAAAAATAAAAAAGCCTAACATTAACTATTTTCAACCCTTTGGATGCAAATTTTTTGTTTTAAACAAGACAAAGATAATCTTAGTAAATTTGATGCAAAAAGTGATAAATAAATTTTTCATGATTGTTTTTTAAATTCTAATGCTTATTGAGTTTTTAACAAAAGAACTTTAGTAGTAGAAGAGTCTATACATGTTACTTTTAATGACTTTAATCTTCCTCCTAGAAAGGATTCTTGTGTTGATGATGATAATGCAGAATTTTTTAAGAATGATGAAGAGGATAAATCATCAAATGAAAAAAAATTCAAGAACAAACACAAGATGCTCTAAAAGAACTTTCAATTGAGGAAATGGAAGTCACTCATCCAAGAGAGTTCAATTATGTGAAGAATGGTATGATTTTGGGAGATCCATCCTAAGGGGTAATTACTAGATCTTCTCTTAGAAATACTTGTAAGTATGTTGCATTTATCTTATGTGTTGAGCCTAAAAATATCAAAGAAGCATTAAATGATGAATGTTGGATATTAGCCATGCAAGGAGAGTTAAATCAATTTGAGAGAAGTAAAGTATGGACCCTAGTTGATAGACCTAGTGATAAATCTACTATAGGTACTAAATGGGTTTTTAAGAACAAGCTAGACGAGAGTGGTAACATAGTGAGGAACAAGGCTAGACTTGTTGCTCAAGGTTACACTCAATAGGAAAGAATAGATTATGATGAAACTTATACTCCCATAGCTAGGATGGAAGCCATTAGAATGCTTTTAGCTTTTGTATGCTTTAATGATTTCAAACTATATCAAATGGATGTAAAAAGTTCGTTTCTAAATAGTTTTATAAGTGAAGAGGTGTATGTTGAACAACCACCCGGTTTTGAAGATCCAAAATTTCAAAACTATGTTTTTTAAACTTTCAAAAGCTTTTTATGGTTTGAAACAAGCTCTTGGAGCTTGGTATGAAATATTATCAAATTTTCTTATTGAAAAAGGTTTTTATAAATGGAAGGTTGACACAACACTTTTTATTAAAAGAAAAGACAAAGATTTATTGGTAGTTCAAATTTATGTTGATGATATTATTTTTTATTCTACTAATTATCTTCTTTGTCAAGAATTTTTTGTGCTAATGCAAGGTGAATTTGAGATGAGTATGATGGGAGAATTGAATTTCTTTTTGGGATTCCAAATCAAGCAAAGAAAGGATGGCATCTTCATAAATCAAGCTAAATAAACAAAGGAAATGCTCAAGAAGTTTGGGATGGACACTCTCAAACCACAAGCTACTCCTATGAGTCATTTTACAAAGCTTGATAAATATGAGGAAGATAAATATGTTGATTTAAAATTATATAGGTCAATTATGTTTAGTGTATGTTGTCCTAAGAAATTACATTTAGAAGGAGTTAAGAGAATCTTTAGATACCTTAGAGACACTTTGAATTTAGGTCTTTGGTATTCTAGAGTCTCATCCTTTAGCTTGCATGCTTACTCAGATGTGAATTTTGAAGGTTGCAAATTAGATAGGAAAAGCACCTCTAGTACTTGTCAATTCCTAGGCAACATGCTAATTTCATGGTTTTTGAATAAACAAAATAGTGGTGCATTGTCTACCACCGAAGCAAAATATATTTCTACCGGTAGTTGTTGTGCTTAAGTTTTATGGATGAAACAACAACTTAAGGACTACGAAATCGATGTAGCTACCGTTCCTATCAAGTGTGACAATACTAGTGCTATTTGTCTCACTAAAAATCTAATCCAATATTCTAGGACTAAACACATTGAAATTAGACATTATTTCATTAGAGATCATATCCAAAAAGGTGAATATTGTTCTAGAATATGTAGACACTTTAAATTAATTAGCTGATATTTTTACAAACCTTTAGATAAGGAAAGATTTTGGACACTTAGGAGAGAACTATGTTTGACCAACTTGCCTTGACTTTATGTTAAATTTTTCCATGTACTTTTTTTTGTGCAAAAAGCTTGATAAGTATGATGTTAACGACTCTTGTATGCAAAAAAAATAGGGGGAGTTTTATGTGAGAATTTGGTCTATTCTAACCTTATTTATCTTGCTTGAATTGCTTTTATGCTATTTTTGCACTCATTGAATTAGTTACATTCTTACTAAGTTAGACATTTTCTCTAAAATCTAAGTTTGATTTATAAATTATATGCATCATGCTTGTATCTTGCACTTCCATACATATAAAACATTTAGGAATATACTTAGAGTCATTTTAGGACTTTTAGAACCTCTAAAAGCTCAAAAATCTTGGTTTTGCATTTTTCACTGCACTTGGAAAACAAAATCGCAAATTGGTATCAATACCGTTTTAAAAATATTGATAATTTTATAAATTATTGATACTCATGAGAAAATATCGATACCACGGGATAGTTAATGTGACACCCTTTTATTCGGTCCGATGTATGGACCCGATATAAGATTATTACATTTGGTGCCAAAGCGATTTTGGCTAGACACTGTATAATTTAAACATTTACCTATAGTGAATTAACTTATTTAACCCAGAAATTATAATATAACATCTGGGGTTATTAATGGATGATCAATTACGTTTGGAAATTTTGAGTTTCAAAGCGTAGGTATAAATACCTATACCCTTGGTTTCGATACCTTAGGTAAATTTTGGTAAAAATCAATTAAAAAGTTTACTAAAACCACCTGCAATATATCATATTCATCTCAAAAATTAAGACCAATTCAAGATGCATTAAAACTACTTAGAACAATTCCAATTCAATTTCAATTATAACATTAACAAACCACATTTGCAAACATACTTATAACTTCAATAATTCATTTTATATAGAACCAAAATACTTCAAATAAAAAACAAAATATATAAAGTCTCAATAGTTTGCATTTTAGTCCTTAACACTTAGGAACATATTTGGTCTACCTATGTACATGTCATTTTAACTCAAAATATAGTACCTACTCTTAGAGCTCTTGGAGATGTGATAAGATGAAAGATCTCTTAGCTCGACTCTAGCTCTTCAAGTCTAACTGTACCGACACGTTGAAATAAACGCATTAAGCTGGTAAAGACTTAGTAAGCACTACAAGGTAACTAATAAGTAAATAAATCATATCATAATGTTTAAACTTATTAAATTTAAAACATATTACGCACAAGCAAAATTTCTACAATTATATCTTACTTTAACAAAGATTTAACTTACTTTTGATAGTTACCAAACTTACCACCACACTTTGCCGAAATCATTTGCTCACCTTTCACAACCTTAGCCCATAGTAGAATTTTATAGAACATACTGGATATATGGAACAATTACAAAGGTGCATTATTATGCACTAATGAGAAAATAGCAATAAGGTGCTATATAGAGAGCACGGATGTGCTAAACAGAGAGCACTAATGTGCTAATAATCAGATAGCGCACTAATGTCCCTTAATGGTATGCCATTAATATCCTAATAGTTCTAATTCAATCTACTTGGGCATTATAACTGAATATAGCTCAATTCCTCATAATAGACATATATCGAAAAATACTTCACATTTCCCACTTTTTTTACAATTTAGTCTTTAATAAATAAATCACATGTATAATATCTTTTTCACATATATATTTCTTTCACAAAATCATTACTTGGTATTCAAACAATTATATCATTTCATATTCTTCCCTATACTTTTCTTTACATATTTCATAATTTCATAATTTAATCATTCGTTTAATATTTATATATATATTTCACATTTCTATCATAAATAATTTCTATCCTCTTCTTCCTTCACTCATTAACCTTCTCTTTTCCTTTTCCTTCAATTAGGTCCCTCCATTCTTTTATTTCTCCTTAATTTTTATAACAAGCATGTAATATTTATAAGTTAAAACTAAAATCAAATAACTTTTTATGCTAGATTATAAAAATAAACATGTATGACATGATAATTTCTTCATCTTTTACCTTAACTCTTTGAAAACTAAAACCATAACTCTTGCTTTTTCCCTTCTTTAACACATCTATGAGGGTTCTCTCATGAAACTAAGATGCTCATTATCCTTTAATATAGTTTTTACTAAATAAATATCAAATAAAAAGGAAGGTTTGGAGCTTGGTTGGTTCAACAGTGGAGGAAGGACACAAAGGGAAATAAAAGAAAAGTTTGATGGAACTTGGGGGGTGAGTGACGGTTTCGACTTGGTGAAAAGATGACAACTTTTAATCTTTTCTCCCACTTTTTACACCATTCCACAGAAACATCTTACCATTTTTAATTAAAATGGTAAAATTTCTAATAAGCCCTCTGACCATCCATCTTTACACTATAGCCCCTAATCATTATACCTAATAAATATCTACTTGGCTAATTATCACTTTATCCTTCCTCATCTTTCATATCTCTTAGGATGACTCATACTTCACCTTGGCAAAATTTCTTCTTAATCTTTCCTTCCTTTCCACCACTACTATGTATCTCTTAAGCTTTTATTTTTCCTACTTTAGCCACAACAGGTTTTCCATTCTTTCAATTAAGTTAATGCATCTATTTGAAAATTTCCTATCTAAGGAGTATTTTCTAATCTCCTATCAGTACTAAATACTTCTTAATTAAATATTCAAAATGACTATTTGTTCAATTTCAAGAAATTTTCAATAATTCTTAACCAGATCCATCACTGCATCTAACTCCGAGTTAAAACATGGATGTTACATTTAAAGGTTCCTGCACCAGTTTTTCAAAAACAAGCTCAAAACCGAATTTTTTTCCATCGAAAATCTCTCAAATCCTCTCCAATTTTTTCTTCAAATTTCTTCATTTTTTTTTGACAAATGTTGGGATTTCAACACCTTCACACTACATTTCCATAAGATTTTCTCAACTTTGCTTGAAGATTTTGACTATTTCAACACTTTAAAGGTAAAACCCAAAATACTTTAACTTGTTGATTTTATAAAATGTACGTTGAAATAGTGCTTCTTGATGGATTATTGAGTTGTTTTGAACTCCAAATATCGTATTTTACTGTAGGAGCTAACCTATTCTTAAAGGTTTTCTTAACTTTTTTACCCAAAACCTTGCCCACCAAGTGTTCGTTAAAATTCCCTAAAGAGTTTTCCAATGAGTTTTAGTGCTTCTAAGTGTCTTTTTTTGCTAGTATGGCCCCTAAAAAAGACCTAGAATCTATACATCATTTTCTCATACATCTCGTGAGTTGGAGTCGTCCTTTAGTGAATGCTTTCAAAACTCAAACTCTTTATCTCGTTTTAACTCACATTTTGCTTCAAAAAGAGTTTGGGTGTCTAAGAAAGTGGATTTTGTCATGTTATAGGCTATTAGTTTTGTTTATCTTCCTATTTTACAAAATTGGGGTTGGATGGAATTTTAAAATATTTCTTTGTCGACTTACCTTAATATTGTTCGTGCTTTATTTGCAAATGCCAAATTCGAACATGATGAGTCCGGCGATACCATTTTAGCCATCACCTCGTTTTTAATGAAAACCCCTTTCAAAGAGTTCGAGATTATCTTTATTTGCCTCTTACAGATAACTCCAATGAAAAAGGTCATTTTAATCGTGCACTTTTTATTCAGTCCGGATTGACATTCGAACTTAATCTTCATGATCGTGTCCTCTATTTAACTCTCACTTGGAACCTTAGACATATCAAAAAGCATGCCAAGCTTTGAAACACCGATTATTGGTGGCTCGATTACTTTAAATATGATAGGCGCCTCATCCTTGCCTTAATAATGTTTAATGACATTACTAAAGCTGTTGGAAGGGGGATGAATATAAATGTCACTCTTCCTCATGACACGTATTTGTCATACTTTTTAGACAATTAGGTATTAGTACCCATGGAGACACCCCTGTTACCTCAAACCAACCAAGTAGTTATGAGGCCCTTCATCATGCGGCATACATTTCGATGCCAACACTAGTACGTGGATTAATAGCGATCATCGGCGGATAATGAAGGTGGCGACATTGACGCTGCTTTTGAAGATGTTCCAGCACCCAAGCCGGCTCCTCCATCGGCTTCTTCGTCACATGCTACTCAACCCTCTTTCAAGGTCAATAGTGCCAAACTTGATGCTATGCATTAATTGAGCAACGACGTTCGAAATCTTAGTGAATGTGTCAACTCTCGCCTCTTGACTTTGGAGGCACAAATGGTGTCTCTCTTAGCTTGTTTCCCTTCGACTCATCCTTTCTCTCCTACTAACATTTAGAGTTGTTTTACATACTTCATTTCATACTCATACATTTTGCATCGTCCATATTTAATTGCACCTTATTACTTTTTGGGTATTTTTAGATACATTGATGTTTAGTCCTTTTTCTATATATCTTATGATGAACTAATCTCTTTTTCTCCTTAAGCTCTATTTGTCTTTTGATATAACAAAAAAGGGGAGACGAAAAAGTAAATTAATTAATTATTCTTTGATGATAACTAAATGCAAATTTTTGTGGCCAATTTTCCTTCTAGTAAAAATGAAAGCCAACTTGAATGACAAATTTTATTTTGGCCCCAAATTTAATACGTCTTTTATTAAGGTGGAGCAATTATTCATTAACAAATTTACCAAATGTTTTGTTATAACAAAAAGGGGGAGATTGTTAAACCAAGATTTATTTGATAAAATATTTTGATATAACAAATTGAAGCGTTTTTTTAATATAAGTTAAAAAATTTTACATTAAACTTGAAGTCAAATAAAAAAAAACTTTGAATATTTACATTAAACTCTTAGAAAATTTTGAAACATTTTTAAAATCAAGTGAAAATCAACCAAGTCAAAATGATTTCAATGTAACGCCCCCTTTACCCGAGACCGTCGCCGGAGTCGAGCACGAGGCATTACTAAACTTATTTGAGCACTTAAACAAATTCAAACAATTTATATCACACTTTCCAGACAAGCTGTCCAACTGTGTCATAGTTGCTAAATAATTCATATCTCGAGTTATAAAACTCAAAATCCAAATCCGTAAATTTTCTCTGAATTTATACTCATATATCTACTTACCAATTTTTTCTAGAATTTTTGTCAAGCCAATTAGTACAGTTTATTATTTAAAATCTCCCTGTTTCAGGGTTTGACTACTCTGACCTTTGTGTATTACGAATCAGATATCTCTCTGTACAGAGCTTCAATGACTATGCCGTTTGTCTCTAATAAAACTAGACTCAATAAGGAATCTGTACATATAAAGTATGACTTATAATTATCTTTGTAAAATTTATGGTGAATTTCCAAAGTCAGAACAGGGATCCAGAAATTGCTCTGGCCCTGTTTCACAAAAATTTAAACATCTCATAAAATATAGCTCATATACCTGTTTTGCTTCTTCCATATGAAAATAGACTCATCAAGATTCGATTCCATAATTTATTCATTATTTAATTCCATTTCTACTATTTTTAGTGATTTTCAAAGTCAAACTACTGCTACTTACCGAAAACTATTTTAGTACAAATATTGTTAACTAGTTTATAACATCTTTACTTCAATTCATTCAAACTCTATACATGCCATATAAATCTTCAAACATAAAACAAAAGCTACCGGAATTGATGTGGATAGTGTGCTTTGTTGTGTTGATCCGATCTACCCACTTCACTTCAAGTCAATCTACATAAAAATATTACACACACACAAGTAAGCTTATTGAAGCTTAGTAAGTTCATAGGTTAAAAGTAATGCTTACCAAACATAATATTTCCAAACAATACCAAAACATTTACTAAAGTTTCCTGCGATTCACAACCATTGTTATAATAATTCACATAGTTGAGCTCAACAGTAACAACTACTCAATCTCTTTCATTTGGATCACTTCTTATAATCAAATTAGGAAACGGCTTACGAAATTGAGTACGTCGTTGCTCAATGCCACGATTCACAACTCAGTATGGTTTTCCTCATTGAAATACCATACCTACATTTTTTTAACTCAGTATGGATTTGATAATACCATACCTACATTTCACAGCTCAGTATGGATAATACCATACCTACATTTCACAACTCAGTATGGATGATACCATACCTACATTTCACACTTTGCCATGGAACAACCATGGTCTTATCCAATCAATTCATCACACGTCACGATACTGAACGTACTCAATCCTGCGTTTTTCCTAATTTGCATTTCCACATTTATTCTTTCATTAACAAAATCTACACAATCCCACAACAAATTCGTATATAATAACACATTATATACTTCAATCATTCACAAATAAACATCTAATTTCAACCATATGAACTTACCCGCTAATTTGTAGAAGATATTGAAATTTTGGGACTATTCCGCAACTTTTTCTTTTCCTCGTTCTTCTTTGGATTCTTGATCTATAATATAAAATATTTCTACTCATTAGCATTTATTTGATTTCTATTTCACTTCACAATTTATGCTGTTCAAATTTCGAAATTGCACTTTTACCCCAAAATTTACAGTTTCACAATTTAGTCCCTACTCAATTCACCCATCAATTGAACTAATTTTTCTCAATTAACACTTTATTTTATCATTATAAACTATTTCAAAACCTTTTATATTCTGAATTTCAACAGCAACCTTCAATTCACAACTTTTTCACAATTAGGTCCTAAATATCATTTCCTATCAAAATCACTTAATAAAACCACCTTAATATGAAATTAGAACTTAAATTTCATAATAATTCATCATAAAATTCCTTATCCATCCAGGGTAACTTCCAATTTCACCCATAAAATCAAAAACTAATGAATTCTACAAGTGGACCTAATTGTAAAAGTCATAAAAACATAAAAATTATCAAGAAAAAGCAAGAATTAGACTCACATGATGTAAAAATATGAAAAACCAGCTTTCTCCAGACCTTCTATGGCGTTTTGGCTGAGAAATTATGAAGAAAATGTCTAGATTTTTCAATTACATCATTATTTAACTATTAACTTTTATCTATTTCCAATTTTGCCCTTGTTCACATTGTTTTCTTGCTTATTTCATACCCAAACCGTCCAGCCATTAACCTTTGGGTCTAATTGCTCTTTAAATCCATCTTTTTAAATACTTAAGCTATTTACTCACAATTTAACAAATTTTGTGCTATTTTCAATTTAATCCTTTTCAATTAATTAGCCATCCAAACGTTAAAATTTTCTAACGAAACTTTAATACTAACTCAATGACACTCCATAAATATTTATAAAAATATTTATAGCTCGATTTTCAACTTTGAGGTCTCGATACCTCATTTTTGACCCGTTTGACCTAATAAATTCTTTTAATTCACTAATTTCACCATTTCACAAATTCTTCTAAATTCTTACTTGACTCATAAATATTAAATTACTATCTTGTTCAATCTTATTTGTCAAATTTAGTGATCTCAAATCACCATTTCCGACACCACTGAAAATTAGGCCGTTACATTCAATCAAGTCAAAATGATTTCAATCAAGTTAAAATCATTTTAACACGTCAAAATGATTTTCAAACAAGTTAGAATTGCTTCATGCCAAAAAGTATCAATACGATCTAGTCAAATATCGATATTTTTGGAATTATCAATGCCTTAATAAAAATCGACACCAAACATGCATTCTATTTTCAGGAACCCTAAAAATTATTGATACCATTTTCCTTGTATAGATAATTTTTGAAAATAATTGATACATTTCTTAAAAACGATACCAATATAGCATTATGTTTCTTATAAGCCCTGCAAGGTATCAATCCGGTATCGATACCTATTTCAAAAAGTATCAATAAAATATTTTTTGTATCGATTAATGAATCCAAACGGTCACTGAATCAGTATTTATTACAAAAATTATCGATACCTTTTTATTTAGTATCAATACTTGCAGTTCCAGGTGAAATAAATACTCTGGTTTTACATCCCCAATGGCCATATTCACTACACCAACAACCTCAACGGTTGGAAATCTATTAGAGGGCATAAATACCATCCTCCAAAGACATACAATATAAAGAAAAGCACTTTCAAGTAAAAATCATCAATCAAACAACCTTAGAGCTTAATACTTTCACATTCTTCTTACAGACACTTGTGAGCTTTATCTCTATTCTTTTTCTCAAGTGTATTTTATTGTATTTGAGCTTCATTTTCCAAAAAAAAAAACTTAATCTTGTAATGTTTGTTTCTTTTTTTTTTATTTGTATCTCTTTGAGAGGGTCTGTAACTTAAGATTTGGGGTAAAAAAACTTATGGAGTTGTAAGGTTAAACATTGCCCTCAAAGGTTGAACAAATTATTGAGTTTGGGAAAATCCTTAGTGGTGGAAAGCTAAAGTAATGGAGTAGGAAAATTTGGGCTGAACCACTCTAAATTCTTTGTGTTCATTGTTTCATTTTTTTGTCTTTGTTTTCACCAAAATTTTTAAAGGCCAGTTCACTGCCCTCTTTGCATTTTTGGTTTGTTCCATCAAGCTAACAACTATGATCGAAGTTTCAATTGAGAGTGCATCATTTGAAAATAATATTGAAGAGAAGCTTATTAAAATTTTGATGGTCCATTGTTAAATAACAAACCAAAATAAATTATTGATTAAACCATAAAAATAACTCTTTTAATTGATGCATGTGTAGAGTCGGGGGCAATTTTCCCTTGAGGAAGGGGGGAACGATACAACCTTACTAGTATCAAAAGTCTGATACAATTGATGATACAACCTGTTAGTGGATCAAAAGTCAATATAACTGAGATTCAAGATACATTCAAACTTGGTGATATTGATAAAGACTCGCACATTCCAAAATGTTCAAATACGAAATCACAAGCTAAGAAAATATTAGACGCAATATCTTACTTGATGTTATAGATTTTTATGCTTCGCTTGGTAGAGTGAAAAGAAAATTGGAAAAATAAAAAATTGAAGGGGTAGGAAACTAGACGGATGGAAAACATATTTTTTCTTTCCATATGCGTGCTTGGTAGGAGAGATGGGAAAATAGAATTAAAATGTCCATCCATTGTTTGGTAGAGTTGAAAAATAGAAGAAAATAAAATAAAACATTTGAAAAATGCATAATTTTGAACTAAAATAGACTTCTTTATCATTTTCTCTCCTTTCATGTTTCCAATTTGGAAGGATTTATTTTTATGCATTAGGAAAATTGTCATCCCTCCTATTTTCTTTCCTCTAATTTCTTGTTCCAACCAAGCACATTCAAAATTAATTTTCCTTCCACTTTTCCACTCTTTCCTCCCGCCCCTCCATTTTTTCACCCAACCAAGCACACCCTTAGAGATAAAGCCACTTGGACAAATTAGATCAAGAAACCAAGCTAATCAACACCTTAAAAGTTCTAGGTAAACCATTGTGACATAAATTTTTTTATTTATATACTTGGTCACATGCTTCAAGAAACAAGGTTATGCTACTTCAACAAGAGAAGCACAAAATAGATACTTTTCAAGGTAGGCTCCAACAAATAAGTTTTCCACTCCAGCAAAATTGTCTTTGATTTATTTGATCCTTTTATTAAATGGTGAAGAGATAAGATTTTATAATAGCCCTATTTTTAGTGGTATAGGAAACATAGATTTCAGAAACCTATTTTCGTAGTCTGAGTTCATAAATATTAATAATTAATATTTACGAGGTTAACATAGAAATATATTAAAGTTTGGTCTAGAAATTTTGTTGAAGTGATAGTTAATTAAGGTACATGGACTAAATTCTAAAGGTTTATCACTATAAATTTTTAAATGATCGAACGATTAGAAGAGCAATTATCCATTTTAATTGCTTGGAACAGTGGTAAATATTAATGAAAATCCACTAATTTGGTTAATCTTGATTAAAATTAATTAATTATAGTTTAAATTAATTAGTTATGGTTAATTAACTTATAATTAAAGTATATAAACAAAATTAAAGAAAAACAAATGCCATTTTCTTTTATTTTTCACTGATTCTAAAAGAAGAAAATAGGGTTTAAAGTTTTCAAACTTTCGGCAACAAATTGGTATTTTCAATTAAGTTATTTTCTTGTAATTTTCATGTTTTTGAGGCCATGAGTGTAACACCCCTTACTCGACCTGGTCGTCGGGTCTGAACTGTGGGATGCTACAGTCGTTTCTAAAGTAACTATGGAAAACTAACATTCAAATTAAACATAAATCATACAATCATAGTCATTTCAATTCATAATCACCATTTACAACCTTTCTTGGGTTTTAAATGGGGCTTATGTATGCTCTAAAATTAACTCGAAATTGAACAAGGACTATTTTGCAACAATTTCAAAACTTAAAAATTACATTGCAATGTGACATATTGACTTGGCCTCATTGTGAGAGTGGGGTTCTCGTCGTATCATGACTTGAAGTCCTGAACTCGTCGTGACAACCACCACCCATCATCGTGACGTAGACTCTATTTTTGGCTCAATTTAGGCCATTTGATACCTATTTCATGTTAAACTTTGAACCTAATCATTTGGTGCATTTTTCACAACATTTACCTATACAAAATCATTCTAATGACATGCCAAAATATTAGTTTTTAAACCAATTCACACCAATCAATTCAATATGCCACATTTTTGGGTTGCTAACACTAGCTTCAAAGAATCTGCAACACATGCTAGATTTCAAGTCATCGTATTAATCCCTGATTAAACATCCATTTTCCTTTTTGGGACCTTAATAACATGTCATTCATATCCTAATCATTTACTAAGTTCACACAGACTCAATTACGATACTCAATTCATAGCAATCCTTGTAATATCCTCATATACTTATCATTCAAGTATATAAACATTCCAGATCCATTACATATATTGTATTCACTCATAATAATTATATTTATCATACTTTACGATTTAGTCCTTTAGATGCCAAAATCATTAGAATTACAATTAACCTAAACTAGTAGACATTATAATATAGTTAACATATAATATCATTAACATATATGAAATTACATGGCAAAAAAAAAAAACAAACGGAACATTAAGAACAAATTTGCAATTTTTCCTTTTCCTTGATTATCCTCAGTTTGATTCAATTCTCGATCTAAAAAATAACCCAATTCAATTTATCAATACCAATAATTTTATAATATCTCCTATTATGCATGATTCAATTCAATTTCATCTTTCAAATGCCCCCTAAAGTTTTGCATTTTATTAACTTTTATCCCTAAAGTCGAAATTGCTATAACTTTAAAATTTGAGCTTCGATTTCGAAAATGGTCTCAATTTCATCATTCTAAAGCCCTCTGTTATCTATAATAATAGAAATTAATCATCAATTTTAAAATTTACATACTTTAGTCCCTATATTTATAAATTAGCAATTAAACCTTACAGACTAGTCCTTTTTTCATATCTAAGCTCAAAATCTAAGAAAATTACACCAATTTCATTAAGAAATCACCAATGGAAACTTCTAGAAACTTTAATAACTTTTCAAATTGGTAACCGGGCTAGTTAATCCAACCTCTTGGAGCCTAAAAAATATAAAGATTACAAGAAACAGACTTGAAATTGTTTACCAATCGAGGGACCAAAGTAGAAATGCATAAACCCTATTCTTTCTTCATAGTTTCAAATTTTGTCTTATATACCTTTACTTAAAACTAATATATTATAATTTATTTAATTTAACCTTAATTAATAAATGTTAATGATAATTAACCAAATTGGTGGATGAAAGTTGTCATCCACCACTGTTTAGTGACTTAATAAAGTTCTAATTACTCAATTAGTCCTCCGATTATTTAAAAAAATTATAGCGATTAACTTTTACCACTTTTACAATTTAATCATCATACATTAATTAACTATTCGATTGACAAAATTAATGAACCAAACTTTGATTAAAATTTATAATAACCTCATAAATATTGAATAAAAATATTTACGGACTTGAACATTGGAAATAGGGTTCCAAAATCACCGTTTTCAACACCAAACTTTGATTTAGCCAGCCCATGTAACATCCTGATTTTCGGGTTTATTCACGATTTTCAATATTTTGTAAAGATTTTTAAAATTTTGTATTTGGATGTGGAATTAGTATTTTGAGTAGGTAAATGGGCTTATAGAAGGCCCATGAGTTGGCCAAAACCCAGTTGAATTTTTGGAATTTTAGACTTAGGAGTTAGGGGTTCGGCTAAGTGGCCTTAAGTGGAGTGATGGGTAAATTGCATCACAAAAGAGCCTTGGTTAAGTGGTAAGGGTGACGCCACTAGGCTCCTAGAAAAGTGGCGTGTGGAGCTTTGGGAAGGCAAGGGATCGATTCCTGTGTTGGCAAATAGATGCATTTATTTTTTAGTGCGGGGAGGGTAAGTGTTGGAGTTCGGTGGATTCTGCTAAAGGAGAGTTGGATCAGTTTAAATGCTTGGATTAAGGAGGGATAAGGGAGAGATTTAAGGGATTTGGATGAGGCTAGGAGTTGGCCAATTATGGGAATTGAAGAGGGAAAAATCGGCGGGGGCTATGTTGTTAGTATTTCGGCACTTAGGGTATTGAGTGGTGCCGTTTTTTCTTCTTTTAACACCTTAGGGTTGTTTTTCCTCTCTTTTTCCTCTCTAGCCAAAACTACCACCTCCCTATTCCTCTTCTTCTATTTTTCTTTCTTCTTCTTCAAAACTATTCATCATACCTGCTATTCATCAATACTTTTGCCGAATCCATAAAAGCCAAATCTGTGATCATTACTTGTGCCGATTTCTTCAAAGCCGTGTTCTCCTATGTTCTTTTGTTTTATTAATTTGCAATTATCTTTTCTTAATCCTAGATCTCGACCGCAATTCTACTTCAAGGTTGTAGCCCTACATTATCATCTTCTTCATCACACAAAAGCCGAAAAACCATAGATTTGGGGGCTTATAGCCGAAACTTCAAGACTTTGGGGAATCGAGTTCTACCATCGTTTGATAGATAAATCTACACTAGATTGCGTGGAAATCAAGTGGGAGTAAGGGGTAAGTACGTATC